>NC_052122.1:8139430-8163594 GCF_012273895.1 Zerene cesonia | reverse complement strand
TTCACGTCTCTCGTAAATATCCTCAACTTTAATATATATTTTTTCTAATCAAATTTATTCCATTTTGTATAAGAAAAAAAGAAAAAACGAACCAAAAATTTGCGAGTCTTAGAACTCACCTCGCCTTAATCTTATTTCAATTATTCATACTGTTTTTAAAAAGAATTATTTTTTCAACAAAGTATTGACCAGGCTTTTTTATTTACTATGCATATTTACAAATCAGTTAAACTTCCATAAGTGGACCATTAAGGGAGACTTCAAAAAATACAAGTAATATAGTTTATAACTTGCGGAGGTTTATGCGGATTTTTATTCAATGAAGATGTCGATGTCTATAAAATAATCCGATTTTATTGTAAAAGGTTTTACCATTCTTTTATTTATTTATTCTTTATTGCACACTTTCACACTTTCAAAATATAAAAAAGAAACAAAATTTAACAAAAACTAGTATGCAAATGGCGGCCTTATGGCTAAAAGCCATCTCTACCAGGCAACCGTTTATTAGATAGACGGGCTAGCAAAAGATATTTTGTATATTTTTTTAATCGATTAAAAAAATATACAAAATATCTTTAAATATCTTTAACAACTGTGCAAACTTCTAATAAGGTAGGTAGGTACTGAAATATGATAAACAGCATTCATATTTGACGCTTTATAGAAATTCTTCTACCTACATACAAAATTAAATACAGTTGAAAGTTGAAACGATTCTACGAAGTCCATTTCAAAGCTTTTTCGCACAGTGTTAAAGAGTCAATAGAGCATTCTAGAAAAGAGCTTTCATTAAACTTACAGTTAAAATGAGAGCGACGAAAAGGATTGAATCCTTAAAGTATTGCATTTATATTATAGAAAATCTTTGGGATGTTGATGTAGGGGGTACGAAATCGTAATCGTCTTAATTGGACCTGGCCCGATTTCGAAAATTCTTTCACCAATAGAAAGTTGTATCTTCACTGAGACATAGGCTATATTTGGACACAGGCGAACAGTTCGTGTAATATTATTGAATAAAATTAATGTCAGTATAAGCCAATACCCATAGAATATAGTGGCTATGCTTACACGCTTGTTAAATAATCAGTAGGAAAGTAAATTTTATTCGTATATAAACTTAATAGCAAGAGCAAAATTTACATCGATGCAACACGCAATCTCACTGTATCCACATCCAAGCATAGGTTCTGAATCATTAAAGTTTGTTTTCTTAGATAGCACTGAATGGACTTTACCAGCAAATAATTAAAAATAACACAAATGTTTCATTTGAGTTATTTTTAGAATATGGTTTTCTTTTGTATATTAAAAAGTCATAATAGATCAAACATAAAAAGAATAACATATCACATTTCAGAGATCTAGCTGGATGTATCAGAAAATTTATCCGATTGTTATCCATTAGGTTGATTTTTGTGTAGCAACATTTCCACACTCGGAACATCGATCGGTTAAATAAGCAAGAGGTTTTCTAAGCCTTTATGAATTGTATCGTTAATAATTCCAGTAATTGCTAAACTCACCTTTGTTGTTGTTCAGTCATAGCAAATCGATATAATAAATTAATAGTGTAATATAATGTGAGGTATGCTAGTAATTCACGCCACACCAGCTTATATACACTTCCACGCCATCTGCAAGGGAAAAAGAGTTTGATTAACGTCTTTTAGGGACAGGAAGCTTGTAAAGGAGTTTAATAATTTACTAACTGAATCTTAGACATATATAATTATACATGATATAATTGTAAAGGTTATAACATGCATGTACGCTAAGTATTACGTTTAAAAGATGTACTAAATGAGATTTAGGCACTTAAGTTTGCAGAACACACGATCATTTCGAATCGCGATATCTCAGAAATGACTATTCGAAGGTAAAAAGTAAATTGACGATTTTTGGCGATAATTTTAAGATCGAATTTTAATGAGACGTGTTCTTGATAAAACTTACCGTTTTCAAAAATGAACAAGAACCTCAAATTTTGAGCTTTGACCCCCAATAACCTTTGTGTGCTACAAAAGTTATTTACAGACATCGACGGGAAATTTTTAACATACTTTCCAGTGTTATCCAGTGTGTGTGTTATCCAAGGTGTCCAACAAAAATTGGCTCTTCGGCATCCTATGGTATTTAACCACTATTTGCAATAATTTGACTGAATTATAAGATCCAGTCTAGTGAAGAGCTGTTGTACAAAAACAAAACAAGTGAATCGAAAGCGACTTGGTCCCCGCACGGAACCGCGGTCTATTCATTCGGTGCAAAGCTAAACGAACCACGGACCGTGAACATTTTTGTAATAATTACCATTTCTCCTTCATTATCAATTACAAACGCGCTTACTTTCAAGTGTTACGTAAGCGTCGATTATTTTACTATGATAACTGTATTGTTTGAGAAATAACATATATACAGATTCGAATAGTTTAACTCATATTTTTTTCAACCATCATCATTATCACTTGGGTTCATAAATTGTATAAATAACGATAATATGGTGATAAACTAAGAAACTTTCATCTAAACAGGTTATATTAGCAAACACATTAATATATCAAGGCTGGGGTTTTACTTAAATAAATTAAAAACCGAGAAAATATTACATGACGACGTTGTTATTGTAATGCGTTTTCAGAATCTGAAACGTGGGAGTATAATAAATACATTAGTCAAGGTCATTCGAACAACTTTCCGGTACTAAAATAGAAGAAAATGAATTGCATAGATCATGCATAATAATTATTATACGTAATTCGTTCCCAACTTTGTACATATGCATTCAAAATGGAAATTATCAGATTAAAACAGAAAGTTTATTGATGGCGTAGATAATAAATTGCACAGACGCCTAATCGCAAATCACAACAGGGCACAATGTACCAAACGTGGAGCTAACAACGAAACTCGTGTTGTCTTAACTTAGGTAAAAAATTTGAGATTAATTTGTGTTTTATTTGCGTGTCTAATCGCTCAAACAAGATTTCTGATTCCGACACCGATACAAAACAATGACTCAAAGACATTTTTTACAATATGCGCTTGCTTTGTAATTGTACGTAGATAGGTAGTTACTTACTTACTTATTAATGTTCTGCGGAGTCTTTTTATATTTATACGTTATTAAACGTACTTAATATCTGACGTCAGCCTTATGATATTGAACAAAGGCGCTTGATACAAATAAACTAACTCTAAGATTTTCTCACTAAAACCTTTAATTTTACTACTTAAATTTTAAGGTAAAAAATTGCTGTCAAAATTGATTCAGAGTAATATACAATAGTCTTATTAAATAAAACTACTTACTTATACATTTTTCTTTAGGTAGTATCAAAAATCAATTAATGGGCCAAAGAAGCTCAATGGTTTAAATTCTGGTTTTAGATTAGTGTACCAAATATCAAACAAGCTCACAAACAAGCTTTAAATTTTTTTAGCTTTCTACGATCAGAGCTTGCATGACATGTATACGTAATATACGTAGTAGGTGATACGTGGGCCATCGATGAATTGAACCAGGTTAATTCGTATTAAACTCGTGTAATTAATATAGCCACTTACCCCGGCTTCACCCGGGATAAAGTTAGTTCATATGTTCCAGAAATATTTCACCCATTCACGTAGTCGTAGATCGTATTCCACTCATTTTAACAACAGAACTTAAACAAAAATTGTAATTGTGTCTGAGCTATAATAGTTGTATGTCATCGCGAACTTTTTTGTGACTATCACGATTACTGTTTAAATAAAAACATTATTTTATCATAATAGTTTTAGCTGCGCACTAAAATAATCCTTAGTGTTGATCTTCTTTTTAAATGGGTATGTTTTGTCTTTTGTGTTCCCTTTTAAATTCATCTAATAAAGCAGCTTTATTTATAACATTTTAGAGTTTAGACGTTTCGTAGTCTTAAGTTGCCCGTATACGCCAAAAACTTCGTGAAGCAAATAATAATACTTACTTTTTACTGAGAACTGCTATAATTGGTGATATTCTAGTGGCAGCATAGTTTTGTATAGACATTCTACTGTAGCAGACTTTTTCGCGGCGTCATAAATTATAAGATTTCAATTATTATGATTCTTTTAGCATCGTAATATTTTTCAACAGGTTCTTTTATATAATCGTATCGTTTTTGATAGAAAGTTTTTATAAGCTTTCGGCTAGTTTTTTAATCGCCTCATCCGTGTTTTTATTACGCACATTATATGGAAGGCGAATGTTTGATACACATTTGTGATCTCTTTTAAATTGATTGCTGAGTTTACCGTTCAGTTTCATTTGTAAAATAAGCAAAACAAATAGATAGGTAGTCAAACAACTCTACATAGCGGTATCTAGGCAGAATTCTAACACTATTTTATTTATTATTTTATGAAATAGGTAACGCAACATTATTATAGATACGTAGGTAGCTATGTATTTCAATTGGTTTAAAAGTATAACATATGGTATATATGTAAAGCGTTAAATGTTGTATGGTGAAGTGTAAACATAAAATATTAAATACGTAAAGCCACGTATAAATAATAAAATTACCTACTTTGCTGAACACAGTTACATATACTATTGTATTACTCTATTGGAGTGTAAAAAAACGTAATGTTATTTACTAAAGGTTATTTTTCAGGTGTGTCTAATTGATTTAAAAAGGTATTAATCATCTGACTTATGCGTCACAGTTAACTTTCGCCACATTTCGTTGTCAGGGCCAAGCTACAACCAGCATTGAACACTAGTTACTAGCTCACTTTGGACTAATCAAAACCATCACCTCGACGGCGACAATTCCAAGGCCAACTCGGTGTTATTCTCCACAATCGCTAATTTCAGTATTTAAAACACTAAACGATTCAAGTCGGATGCAAATGTTAACCATAGCTATGAGAGTTGGGTGGTGTTAAACGTACTTAACAAAAGTCGTACGTCACAATAGCTGGAGGAGGAGCCATTGTAATAACAATTGTGGCAACAGGCAAACGGCCTGCAATTTAATCACGTACGAATGTACTGTCGACGCTCGGAACAGCTGTTCAGGTTACTGAGAGCCTGCGGCCGTGGACCAGGGTCGATATTGTAAACAGTCAGGTACATCTCATTCCTCTCGCTTATCGGATACACACACAACTTACTTGCACAATATTCGCCAGAAACAACCAAAACTGCTGCCATTTGGGACTTCACCGGCATATGATATAGTCATGTCGAACGCAGTTTAACAAACTATAAAATTAATATTTATTTATACACACACACGTTTTGTTGGCGCGCACACGCGGAAAATTAAATACGTTTTAGAAAGTAATAAAAAGTTTTTCGACTTAGTACCTAAGGAAGGCGAAGAGAAATAATTGTTGAAAAAAATCACTGTTATTTAGTTACATTCTGATTTAATGTTATACACTCTGCCTTCCCCGAATTGTTGTAATAGGTACATAGAGGTGTGGCGCACGATAGCACCGGTTCCAAACGCAGTGGCAACTGTGACTGATGAATGGTAACTCGTCTGGCTGGTATATTGGTCAAACTTCAAGTTGCTCGCTATTTGTTGACGCGCGGCGCGGGCGGCTGCGTAAGCGCAGGCTGTCCCGCAACTACTGTCAACAACCTTATTACAAGAGTGCTTGCGTTCCACTAGATGGCGGCTTTATCAAAATCAAACAAAATCTTTTTTAATAATATTTTCGTGTTATTCGTGAAAAGTATGAATATAAAACAATTTATGTAGTGTATTGGCATATCTAATACTTTTATTCAGGTACACAATGTATGATTTCATTGAATAAATTGCGTACATTGATGATACAATGTAAAAAATACACGAGCACTGTTTACCGAATGATGCCAACTGTTGCAAGGTAATCTCACCTCTTACTGAGTCTTCCATTCGTAAGATATAAATATATTATGTGTCATTTCTTCTATATTTATACATATTATATGGTACGTTTAATTGAACAAAATTCAACACTTAAAAAAATAATCGTAGATACCTACATAATAAGTTCCTATAAATTTTAACTGCATATAACTCAATAACGAATCCGAGCAGTGTAATTTTTAATGAGTACCTATTCGGCTATTCCTCATTGTATATGATCGATGAACTTGTGTTGCGTTTAACGTCCGACCATCAGTTTCTTGTTTGTATAGATCTTGTCTTCCAGAAATCTTACAAGAAAACGTCTAGTCGTCAAATCACGTGTTCGTGGTAATTCTCTTCAAAATGATTCGCAACCCAGTCAGCATCAAATTATGTTCCAATATAATATTCGCCAAGCCGAACCTCACCAACCTTTGAAGAGTGGGTTTTGAAGGTTACTGTGAAATGGGTGGAAAGCGCTTTCACACTTATTTTTGTGAGAAAGATTTGTCATCTGCGCATTCTTGTAACTTATATATAGCATAGTGATTTGGCACCAGTAACTGAATAAATAAATAACGATATGGCCGCCACAGACCACCAAAGTTTACCTGTGCTTATTAAACTCAAGGTGTGGCCGAAAAAACCATTTTCTGTGGACTCCCTCGATTCAAGACTAATTCATATATTTCTATTATATATATGCAAATTTAAACATAGGAAAAAAATAATTACTTAGCTCAATACTCACCTTTGTTCAAAATAAACTAGCTATGCATGCGTTCCTTTAAATCATAGCTTTAAAAATTACTTTTCGAGTCGTGCCATTAAAAAGAGACGCAATTTTTTTAATTATCGAAAATGACAAATATACCAAAAATTTAGGTAGTTGTACGCAATACAAAACGTATTTTTCTAACGTATTTTCCGCTACAACGACATCTACGAGCAGGTACCACCTATACATTACGTCCCCGACCTGTACTTTTATATTTTTATTACTACGTTTTATTGTTATATTGTGTTTTATACATCCTTTGGTGAACAATACTTTATATACGATTATTTCATTAAGATAAAGGAAACCTGGCAAAATAACCAATGCTAGCTACGATAGTTTTTATCAAAATAAATACTTGAAATTTCTGTTTCATGCTATAGATTACAATATTTAATTACTTACATTACCACGGCATATGATAGTAAGAGATAGAATAAGGATTTATGTAGTTCTAGCTGCGCCCCGCGGTTTCACCCGCATAAGTCCGTATCCCGTAGGAATATCGGGATAAAAAGTTGTCAGCTGGAGCAGCTGTCTACGTACCAAATTTCATTGCAATCGGTTCAGTAGTTTTTGCGTGAAAGAGCAACAAACACACACACATCCTTACAAACTTTCGCATTTATAATATTAGTAGGAAGTAGGACTAGAAGGATAGGACATCATTATCCTACTAAATATAAAACGCAATCTCCACTAAACGGATTGTGCTGATAGTCGACAGAGATGTAGCATATGTCCTAGAATATCACATACGCTGTAGAATTTCTTGCTTTTACGCGAATGTTTGTCCGAGGGTAAAACCGTCCGGCACAACTCGTTAATCAATATTTCTGTTCTATAATGTAGGCTTCCATTTTGAACGCAAGGGTAAGTTCAATAAATAACAAACGGTAACTTGTTTAACAGGCAAATCGATAGGACACCTGTACCATTTATTGCGATACTTCAATAATTATTATAATAATTGGTAATCCATAACTATTGCAGCAGAGACAGGAAAATATCTCGATTGAATGTATTTAAATTTAAAGTACCTTATGTTAAATCACATTTCTTATTGCTTATTTCATATTGTTGATACAAATTAATCACATTACAAGGCATTTTTTATCTGGTTCGGAAACTAACACTAGTCGTATCTAAAAGAAGGAATGATATTCAGAGAAAGCAATAAATTTAATCCGTGAACCCTATATATTGATATAATTATAAACAAACAAATATATAATAATAACCTCCTGGCAATGCACAAAAATAGTGACAGTATTTTAAATGTACCTCATAAAATTACAAATGAAATGTATTAAATTATGAAAGCATAAATAATTACAATGTAAAAAAAAAACATTATAATAATAATATAAAAAAATAAAATGCAACAATTCAAGGGTACCTTACAGTCTCGATGCCGCTGCAAAGACTTACATACATAAGTAATATGTAATGGAAAAAATAACATCTTTAATTACATACATATATTTATATGCACCGTACACTTTGTATAGGGGAAATGCGCGGATACAGAAGGGACGAAAGTAGAAAATAATTAAACACAATAGATTTACAAGAGTAGGTACGGTTATACCGCAGGTGTTCGTCGAACGTTGGAAACATCAAGTTACATACAAAATGTTTACACTCGACATCTTCGTGCGTCGCGCATTTGATATACCTTCATAAAACCCCTAGTACTATTGTACTACGAAGATATGTCAAAAACGTGAATATGCAATAATATAAAAAGATGGGACGGAACGACATTTATATTTTTAGGTTCATCTGCTAATATCAAATACAAACATGTCGTTTCTGGTTCTCAAGTTTGGATTCGTACGGGATCCCTCTTTAGCTCCCAAGGGGATATTAAAGAGTTCTGAGTTCCAGATTATCGATACACTTTTCATAACCATTACCGTCCATTTTAATTATGATGCAGTCTGTGCCTATGCAGCGACGAACCAATGATATCGTCCACCAATGAAGTTGCGTCATTAGCTTTTTTCAAATTTACACACGGCTCCCAACTATCGATACAGTTAGCCGTTGTAATAAAAATGTAAATAACTCACCGCAAGAACCTAATAAGATACTTTTCATGTTGGAATTGTGAAAAATAAAAATAAAAACCTTACAGTTGTAATTAAAATTACGACGAATACTTAAAATACTTTCCCGAATTTATTACGTTCATTTTAATGGTGAGACCGCTATACGAATACTACTAAGTCGAATGGGACCCCTTGGTGTATATTGCAGAAGTGTCTGTTTCGTGAAAACTCGTTTACTGTAACCTAATTATTGTTTTCTATTAATTATTCATTTCTTATCTAGCAACGAAGTACAATGTTAAAAAAATAACAAAATACGAAAATATTATGTAAGCTGATTTTGAATTAACCATGAAAAAAAAAAAATTAAACACAAAATATAATCAATCAATTGATTTTATCTGAGATTTGTCTCTCAAATATTAAATTAATTGCATGCATCTCATCGTATATATTTGCGAACAGAAAAAGTTCTTACACAACCATTTTTACGAACCAACTGAAATGTAGGTATTATGCTTGGTTTAAGTGTCACGACACGTTCTATGTGTATGGTGAGTGTTTTCATATTAATATAGTTCGCATAATTCACACAACTCAGAAAAACGTACAACTATAATTTTAATTTCTAGTCAGCTATCACCAAAACTCATGTTGTATAGTGTGAATATAACTAACGTTTGACACTAACTAAAAAGCTGTTCAGTGGCTCTTTCGATTTCCCAATCGTACGTGGAAAGAGCTACTCTCGCTTGGTGTTCTTCGACGCCCATTTCTAACAGAAGTTGCACTTTCTGGTTGAACTCCCAGATGGTGACCGGACCACTTGCGTACACGTTGGTCCAGTGTCTGGCCGTTAACGAGAACAGCTGTGGGCTTTCCTTAAATTGCTTAGCTACAACTGCATCCTGGGGGTCATTCGGCTCGGCCGCTGCAAGCAACGCTTGTATGGACAGAAGTACTGTTCTAAGAGTGAGGGCCGCGGCCCATTGGTCCTTGAGAATATCTAAGCAAATAGCACCGGTTACTGATGATACATTCGGGTGCCAAATTTTAGTTATGAAACGTATCTGAAGAAGAAGAACATACGATTATTTCGATAATTTCAAGAGTTAAATTGACAAATTGAACGGATATCAATTACCTTTGGTGGGTTAAATGGATATGTTTCGGGTACTTTAATTTCAAGTTTAAACACTCCGCCTTCGTAAGGAGTGTCTGGTGGACCAGAAATTTCACCGAGAAGCTCTGTCCAACTTTCATTAACCAATTCGAGTTTTAACGTGCCCTCTTCCACCTATAAAAATAAATACACATTTATATAAACAAATCAAAATCAAATACATATTGGATGCAGAGTAGCAAAAAAAAGTCATTAAATATTATTACCTTCGTATTGACATGGAAATAAATACGCCTTTTTTGCGAATTAATGATGAAAAGGCATGATTTGGTTTGGAAAATAAATTCTCGTCATTGATAAATGTCCATGTTACGGATGAATTAATTGCTTCATATGTGAGCCATAAATTATCGCAAAATTTAGAACAACGAAATACAAACCATTAAACCTTTTTAATTAGGTTTAACGAGATATACATTACCATATGTACAAATAGACAAAAGGGATTTCATTAGGGAATTTCTAGAATGTATGCACTTCACTTAAGAATACTCAACTATGCTTCTATTGAGTATCCATATTTCAATACTACACGGAAATGAGCTCCATTTTACATGTCTATTGTGTACCTATCTATTTATCATCTGACATACTAAAGGAATCTAGATGAATTTTCGGAAATGGAACGGATACTTTGTTCGTGAAAAATAAATGGTAGGAATTTTCTATAAGGCGGGCGGCGCCGCACGCTCTGTGAGGACTCGCCTATGGACGACAAATTATACTGAAATTTAATTTAAGTATGGTCTTTAATAATGGCCAGCTACGGAGCATTTTATTTGAGATGAGGACAAATATAAACGAAAATATACTCATGAGTATCATCTATCAGTACATTAAGCATAGGAATATAGAAAACAAAGATGGCACAGAAAACTCCTATTGAGCGGTAATATCCAACCACTTAACAGCGTATTGAACTTTAACATGGGTTTATTGAAGAAACAATACAACTTCCCATATTAAATCAATATATCTATTATTGGTGGCAATGATCAACATACTGCTTGTTAAGAGTATAGTCTAAGGTACGATAGAAATATATCCCAATTTTAAGAAACTTCTCAAAAAATTACACAACACCATGAAAATTGTAAACTCTCGCAAAAAGCAAAATGTTGCAACTGGCAAGGTTATTTTATAAAGTTACTAGCTGCACCCGGCATACGCTGTTCTGCCTTGCTCTTATCATTTAGGGGTATGAAAAATAGATGTTGGCCGATTCTCATAGATACCGGATAAGCACAAAAAATTTCATCAAAATCGGTCAAACCGTTTCGGAAGAGTATGGCAACGAAAACTGTGACACGATAATTTTATATATTAGATTGAACGATTACAGATGAGTATATAATACAATTCAATAGACGAACGACCATTTATTTTTGTTTATACAAAAATTAAAAACCTAATTTAGGTATAAACAAAAATAATTCAAAGTTTACTACCACTTGATTTTCGTTTTCAAATAATAATAAATTTGAGAATATGCTTCCTTTATTTTACAAGTTAAAAAAAAAACTAAAACTAAAGTATATTAATTACGTCACAATTGACATCTATGCTTTATATAAACTATTCGTCATAATATTATCAGCCAGACTATGTACAATTATATTTCTACACTTGCCAACTGTGGACATAAATGTTGCAATTCTGTGTTTCTGTATGGCATTTAACTCTCAAGTTTTGTATACATATCGAAAACGCAACAGAATTAATATAGTCACATCAGATATGAAAAGATGTTATTAGATTCTACTCAAATGCCATCAAGTGCTTTTTTCGTATGATTAATCATAGCTGACATGTATATAGAGACTGACAAAAGGTCTTGAATAAATGAATTTTGACGGAGTTGGATGCCCTACGCAATATTATGGCAACCATGTTGACGACACAGAGTGCACGTCGTTGTCGATCTATATTAGCGTCACCCTTTCTTTTAGACGTGACAATGTGACAAAGATATTTGAAGCTATCCACTATTTAATGGGCTGGCTATTAATGTACTATTGGAAAGTTTTCTAGCCTCTTTCCCGATCCGAATATTAACATTTTAGTCTTCTTAACATTGTTCTGTAGGCTATATGCAAGTCAGTGCTCGTGCAGGCGAGTGCTTTAACAAAAACCACCAAGCTTTGGCAGCCCTTTAAATGAAGTGCCGAGCAGGACCATATCATCTGTATAACTCAAATTATCTGCCGTCTAATTTAAGTGAAACATCAGTCATACTCAGCTCAACAATCAAATCATTAATATAAGAGTTAAATAGATCGTGAGAGGTCAACCCGCCCTTTATATTCGGACGGAGTATTGACCATCACTGTTGATCTGATTACTATACCAATGTGTCAACGTCAGAAGAAACAATACTGTTGCAAACTTTCTTCTCTTCGTGGTTCAAGGTCTACTCTGATAATTACCTATTATAGTTAACAAATTTTTCAAAGTATCGGTACTCCTAAATCAGGTCTACATCTGAATGGAGCATCGTCAGTAATAATATGGAAGTCGATTTGGAATGCGATATTTATTCAAGTATCCTGGCCACAACTACTGCCAGTGATTGCCGCGCTCTAAACACTACCGGTTTTTTTTAAGACCAGGAACAACTATAGTTTTTAATCACACAAATCTTTAGGGAAACAACAATGTTTAAGGCAGAAAGTATAAAATTGAGCCAGAACCGGGTAGATATTATTAACGGCGAAGAATACGAAAGCTGCGAGGCAGGCCATCAAACCTGTTCCTTGATGAAGTATAATTAATAAAACGAATTTCAGAATACGCTAAGTGCTTAAATAATAGTAATTTAAGTAATATAAAGAACCAGAATTGTGTAAGCCAGCGAAATAATCAGTCCATACGTCTTTTTAATATTGATATAATAGTGGTGCCAGCATCAGTAGATACCGGCTCTGTACTGACACTTGCTCTGGATTACGTACCGTCCGTTAACACGAGTCTAATAACCATTGCTTGTGGTGTCTAATCTTTATGCGTTATTATATACAAGGAAAACTAACGAATCATTCAAGTACAAGTCAGACTCGCGACACTAAGAGTTACGTACTTTGTTAAAATAAGCTGAAGAGCAACTGAGAAAAAAAAGGGGCACCAATTAAATTATGACCGTTGCTTAACATCGATTTTTTTATATTTGTTGTTAGAGTATAACTATAAGTATCACGGTTCATGAGATAGACCCTGGTGTCAGGCGGACGGACTAATGGTCTGGTCTCGAACCCTCGATGTTTCAATATAAGTCCGAGGCCTTAACCAGTATCCTATTTATGATTTATATCTGATATTTCATTCTCAGAAGTATTTTTGTGCGAAGGTGGCCACTCAACTTTATATAATATGTTACGTTGTTTGTCGGATAAATTAGACGCTTGGTAACTATATGATGCGTTTGATATTACTGTCGTGTACTGATTATATAGATCCAATGCCACTGGCATCATTTTCCATCCAGTGGTATCCACTACTGGACTGGATTGAAACAAGTTTCTGTCACTGTGAATTTCCAAAATGCAACGTATGCTAAGACACTCTGTCTGTTAACACTCACCAAGATAGGTGATGAATGGCCGTATTTATCCTTTTCAAGATAGTTTCGGTCATTCACCGGTGACTGTTATCATCGACCACGACGACTTAGTTGTTTGTTAACAATGTTCATTAAGATGATTGTGAATTCTGGCCCAGTTATTATAATAAACAAATTATTACAATAAATAGAATCAAATATGGAATGGGCAGTTATATAACTGCCCAAAGGGCAGTTCACATAATTTGCGGTTTTACCGGAACTCAAAGCTATCAAAAATAATGAAATAAACTTATTTTTATTCAATACGACTATCACACTAATATGGTAAATGTGCAAATTTGTTTGGAAATTTGTCCGTCAATCATGATGAAACTACTGAAAGGATGTTGATGAAATTTGGCATACAGACAGGGTATGAGCTGACTTGGGTGTTAGCATACTTTTTATGCCGATTAATATCTGTCATTTTTATATCAAGGCAAGCTCCCTTGGGATAAAACAGGAATGTTGATATCCCGGCGGAGCCGGTGCGGGTATCTAGCAATTCATAAAAATATATTACTTGCAATGGCTAAATTTGGTTTAGGCTATGTTAGAAACAAATTCTACCTATTTTACTTCAAGTTAGGGCAGAGGGCTAAGGTAGATTTAAAATCATCATTTGTCATTAATTCTTTTGCTTTATACATTACTTTTGATTAACATACTAATAGTAATATACTAATTAATATACGACAAGTAGAGGCACTTGATGCCTAACTGTACTATAAAATATTTACTTACAAAACACCTATCAGGTTTAAGTAAAAGCAAAAACTGGCCATAACCACCTACAATATAGGAATTAATTTCCCATTAATTTAAATTAAAAAATATTAATATTATAATAAAATAAAATAGTTTATGTCACTATCTATATTAAATTACAGTGTTAATCACTAGAAACTAAACATACTTGATGAATTATTGTGAAATTTGCCCACAAAAATGACTTAGGGATAAAATACCCCCTAAATAATTTAGTTGATTTGGTAGAAAAACGTATGATGTGATGGGTCAAGACTACAAGTACCCTTTAAAATTGTACCATTAAAACATAAACAATATAATAATATTAACCACATGAGAGCTTTAAAACAACAAAAGGGATAAAATCTGTTTAATAATGGCATACTTGTGGGAGTGTAGCATTTATGATACAAGGGTAATTTTAAATATTTTCCAATAAATCTAAAACGGACATTAGACAGCGATATTAAATTTGTGTTATTAATTTCCCTGCGGCATTAGGCTTCATTCTTATAAATGCTAACAATGTTATTATTTTCATTTATAGGAAAACCATTATTGACGATTTTGAAGACTACATGAATGATCAGTAATATTTTAAGTTAAGAATAAACGGTAACAAAGTCAGTATAAGATTTATTCTGTAGTAAGAATGCAATGAATTTCATAACATAAATTGGAAACTTATTCTCTTTCTTTTGATTTAAATATTTGACTACTTATCCTTCTTCTTCTAAAATTTAAAGAATCATTAAAAATATAGCAAATAATATTAATAAAACATTGTGTGAAATGTAATTCAACATAACAACAACTATGGTTTGTAAGCTAAAAAAATAAAAAAAAATGAGTGTAGTGAGAGAATTTTAATCTGCACTAATATTATTAAGAGGAAGAATTTGTATTTTTGTTTGTTTGTTTGTTTTTAATGGATAAACTCAAAAACTACAGGACCAATTTTAAAAATTCTTTTACCATTCGAAAGCTGCAACTTTGCAGTGTGACATAGGCTTTAAACGGGCGAAGCCATGGCAAACTGCTAATATGCCATATCTATACCACAAACCACAAGAAATAGAAGTAAAACTAAAAAACACTAACAAATGAATGCATACTTTTTGATCAATAGTACTAAAACAATTTCTGTGTAATGTTAAACTTCTGCAAATGCTCAACGCTCTAATCGCTGCAATGCATCCAGGGAGTGTGCACTTTAGTGCATTTGCTTGGCTAATAGTTATGTAAATATATTTGTTGTTTTTTTAATATTTTTTGTATGTTATATATAATTTTCAAAAACAGTTGTGTTTTTTATTTGTTTATTTGAAAAGTTCTTAAAATGTATAAAAGGTACTTTAGAATCTACTGATGTTTTTAATAAAGATCAAACAACATAAATAGATCACCTAACATCATAAATCAATATCTATAAAAATGTATTGCTATTTATTAGTATTGCTAAAACTCAGGAATGGTGGAGCCAATTTTAATAATTTTAGTTTTGAGGTGTTCATAATAGTCCAGAGAAGGTTACAAAGGTTAGAAAGATAAGGAAAATGTATTTAAAAAAAATTAAATGATTTGTCCTGCGATGTTCACTTGGACAGACAGTGCAATATAAATCCTACATGAATAAATGTCATTTAATAATGTTTCAGTTAATAATGTTCATTTTATAATCATTTCACAGGTTCATAAAAGATCAATAACAATGTATTTTTAATAAATCAGTAATAATTGTGACAAGAATAGAAATTTTTTATGAGTTTAATGAAAAAATAATGATAAGATTTTATTTATGAATGAACCAAAGAAGAAAGCATGACTCTTGCAAAATATAAATCTCTCAAGAGAAGTAAGTATATTTTGGGAACAAAGCAACACATAAATATCCATGAATTTTTTTTTTTGACATTTTCTCAAGGTTTATGAATAATAAATAAAAAAGAACTATAGCAATAACTTAGCGATCCATGTTTTAATTTTTGAGAATTTTGCACAATTCCCCAATAATACGAGTCATGATGACGAGATAATTTAAATGATGTAAATTAACTTTTTAAGTTATTACATAAGTTATGCGTTATTTGGGAACTTACAAAACAAAAAGAAATTGCAGAATAAAGAACATGCTGAATCATCTACTAAGCAAATAACAAATTTACGTGACATAAAATGTACAAACAAAAGTAAAAACAAGAAAGAACATTCAACAATTTATACGCAGGTACTTTTATAATCATATTTAGATCGTATGACATTGTTAGTATAAAATGCAAGTTATCTCTTAACAAGTTATGAATACATGAAAATAATAAGAAATACAAAACTTACCTCTTCACTTTTCACGACCTCCTTGATTTCTCTTTTAATACGTTTCGCGGCTATATTTGCCATAATTTATAATAATTTAAACAATACAGATGAAAAACAAGGAGCCAGACTTAATTGCAATTTTTTTCGTTAAGTGAAACCTATCACGAAGTCACAGACTTAAAAACCAAAATACCTAAATGTTTCCAAGATTCAAGAGAAGAAAAGGAAATGTCAAATTAGTATTGCTATCTTAGAAATCTCCATTAATTAATTAAATTTAATCGGCTTTTTAAAGCGGCTGATAATAAACCCGTCTAAACATGAAACTTTAAATATTATATTGTTAGTTTAATTTTTTTTTTAATGTATGGATATGACTGTATAAAAATAGTTTTGACGTTAGTTTAAATTTTAAATAATATGAACGGAATTTTAATGAAAAATGTCTATATTATCCTTTCATAACTTTAAAATATTAATGAGTAAGGAAAAATAAATTGAGAATTGCAAAATAAATGAATATTGAAAATGTTTAATCGGACGAAGTAAGACAAAGGAATTTGATTTTTCAATTCTATCAAATTTGAAATGTTTTGTGCACTTGACCAAATTTTATAGATTTTTAGGGGATTCATTTAATTATATTTTTTGAAATTTTAAGGTCAATCATAACTTGATACCTGAATAAAAAGTATAAATCTATAATACCATTCATTCTTTGATACATAGACAATGTTTTCAATCCAATGAACATTTGCAGCTCACCGTTCATTGCTTCATTCGTTCTTTAATATTAGCTCACTTCAGACTGAACTATGCAACTTTATTCGGAGCTTTGTGCTATGGTCGATTAGTTAAAGCTCCTCCAAAATTTTGTTTGGCACTTGTCCTAAATTATTCCATTTATTGTAAATAAACATACACCTGAAATGGTATTATTTGAACGGTAAAAAGTGATACACGTCGCTTAGTGCTATAATAATTTTGGAATGGGCTGTGATCTTAAAAGTGCGAGGACAAAGTTATGCTAATTTACTCCCCATGTTACCGGGTTTCACCTATGTACCTGGCGTTAGAAGGTGAGTTGTATGGTGAATGCTTGTTATGTTAAAGATGTAAATATCAGCGGTTCGTGGAAATAAAATGAATTTTTTTATTTATTTAGTTGTAACATTTCTGGCCTTTGTTACTTATAGCACTTGCCTAAACGTAAATAAATTATAAAGAGAAAGCAATCAACGGCCCTCTGTTCCCTTTTCTTATTCCCAGTACGAACGCTGATGGATATACTGCATTTATTTACAGCTTCGTTTGTTTAGAATACGCAAGATAAATATTTTAAACTTTAATTTTATTTATAAAATGTATTTTCTTTTTACAATATTAGACGATTTGTTAGCAATGAAGCTTTTTAAAAACACTTTAAACAAGCATTAATGTTATACATATAATATTAGATATATGTACATAATATTAACATTAATAAATATATTTATGTAATTGCATCTTTGTTAGCATATTATAATAAGATAATATATAGTTTTTATAAGCAGATAATTAATTAATATAGTTATTTTAATTTGTTGTACAAATATTATATATAAAGAAATAGTCTACAACAAGAATTAAAATTATTTTACACTTTGTACTTCATAGAAAATGACATTGGTAGGGCAGAATCTGATATATTACAAAAATGAAAACATAAAATTTACAATAAAGTATAAATATCATTTAAGAAAAAAATATTGTTTATCAAAATACCAATGAAATCACTTGGAATCAATGATAAGTTGGATATGATGATACTTAAACATCTCGCTAAGAATCCTTATATATTACGCTGTATGTTTCTCAAATACAAATACAGTAAAAATAAAAAAAACAAAAATAAATAAAAGTTTATTGAACTAATTTATAAAACAATCCACTGCTGCAACAATTTCTTTGGACCCATTCTGATTAGTCATTGATGTAATGTAGCTGGCAATGACTTCAATGGAAGATATTTAATTTAATCTTTGCTGTCTATATGTAAGTATGTTAATTTATTGTATCTGATTTCTTGTCACATCAATCTATTCTTTCTATTGTATAAGTGGTATTAATTATATATTCTAGCTCTATCTGATTCAATTTTATTAGTGTGGACTTCCCTTTGTGTTCGACAAAACAGATATTTCATTCAGCACTTAGGACCTTATTATATATTTCTGCCAAACCTATCTTGATTTTATGATAGGGTTATGATTGATCTGTAATATGGATTTTAATTTGCGTTCCTATATTGATAACAATTTATAATTATTATAACAATATAAATTATAACATTTGCTTATCTTTTATGAAAATATCCAGTTAAAATTACTCATTACTTAAAAATTTCAAATCAAATAATTTATTAAATCAAACACTTACCTAATAGTACTAACCTTATAGTACATCACTGTAGCAGTACAAATAAGTAACAAACAATTAAGGTTCAAGACCGATACCTTTGCTAGTTTACAGAGTAAATTTACATTAAATGTATGGATAAAATGAGTATATGCAAATAATTCATGCAATAAATAAATTTTATTAATTTCTGTTTCATCCTAAAAAGTCTAAAAAACCACAAGGAGCTGGATTGATAACACATCTATTGCTTTATTGATCCTAAATTGAAATTATGATAGTTTCTTAGTAAAGTGTACCACAAATACCCACAGATAATGGGATAGTAGGGAGGGGTAGTAGCCTTATTGGATTCTTATACTTATAGATATTTTTTACTTTTATATCTAGTTTTTTATTGTGAATTGTGCAATCGGACATGATTGCTCAAATGTTTAAATGAATACTGTATATACATAACATGTTATGACCATGGAGTAAAATATCACTAGTATAGAAGAAAATCTAATATGGGGGTAGGATAAACAATTTATGTATATGTACATATATTACACAAAATCCGCTATATGGAATTGATATAGTGTGAAACTGGAAATGTTTGAAACTTAGTTTGTCAAATGTGATAGGACTTATGGGAAAACAGTCCACTAAGTAAAGATAAATTATCCACCTTATGAATTAGAATATTTTATATGTCTCTACTTAATTTTATTGTAACTGTTGTGATTGAACATTGGTATTTGTTTAGGTCACTTACCACCGGACTAATCTAATTACAATGGTCATACTTATAACTATAATAATATGTCTAAATAATAGGTACAAGTTTTAGTCATGAAATAATCCAAGATGGCGTTCTGAATTTTTATTTATTCTGGATAACGACCAAGGAAATCAATTTAATTTATGTTTCTAGCAGTATATACGAAGAACATAATTAAAACTATCCCAACATTCATTCATTGAAACAGACTTCTTCTAACATAGCTTAACATTTACCTATTTACCAAATACAATTGACATTTGTTTTAACGTAGCCCGCGACATCTTCTCAATCAGGAATTCGAATCGGAATTTGCAATCGATAAAACGCATTTTGCCCGCATTACCGTGTAAATAATTACCGGAATAAAAATTAGCCAATATGTCGCCTAACCTCCAAGTTCCAGCGAAAGTTCCATTTAAAATCGATTTAAGTGTTCCAAAGACTTTGCCCAACATAAACCTTTTGTAGTTGGTATCGAGCAAATAATTAAAAGTATTTGGAACAAGCAGTCCGGCCAGCGTCACCTATTATTGTAGTATACTACTTACGTTGCATGTTAGCATCCTCTGAGCTTAGTTGCAGATGGAATTACAGGATAGGAATATTGGAATGGCTTTATATCACGCTGGAAGACTTAAGTAATGCCAAATATTTATAATTATTTCAACATTTCTCAGTTATCAGTGTATCGTGGGGAGGCTTCCAAAATGTACTTCAGTGATAAATGTTTTAAGTCTCCTTATAATCTCTATTCGCTTCAGAACCTATTTTTGTCTGGTGTCTGAGAAATCTTTTATTTTCGGCTCCTTCATAAGAATGGCACTACTATGCCAATTAGATCTTGACTCTGGGCTACACATTTTTTTAAAACATCTATTCTATCCATTGTTGGATACCCATTGTCATTCGTTCTTTTGTTTACTTCCCTTACGAGGTTGTCTTACGTCTTTACAAACGTTGCAACAAGGGTCTACAGCTTTGTGTTTATTCTATTTTCGTTATGGCATTAAAAAGGAGCATTGCAATAAATACCCAATTTAAATAACTTGATATCAGAGCGTATAAGAGAGCGCCATTGTAATAAGGAATAAGTGCATGAGGATTTGAAAGGCTTTGTTGTGAAACCATAAATAAACTACAAGTGCAGTAAATGATTCCTGTGTACACTTCGCCGCTGCCTACATGCATCCTTCCCTTGGTTGTGTAAGCAAACATATAACTCTGATGAGACCCGCTATGAAGCCTGACTGTAGTGTTAACAAAACGATAGTGCACACTCTTTATCTGGCACGTAAACGTCGTTCCAAGGAACTGAGAACTTGCATCTTTAAGCTAATTGGGTAGCGGTATGTTCGCTCGCATATTTTGAAAGAAATATACTTCTTTAGTTGTAGAAAGAGAGATATAAAGTATAAATTTTAATTATTTGCTGTATATATGTATACATAATGTGCTCACTTATGTATTTAACGTTTAAATAAATAAAAAAATAGTTTACATTTAAATTAAATAAAGTCTTGTTAAATTAATTCTTTTGTCTTAAAATAAATAAAGTGTTTTTGGGTTTATCTAAATTTGCTCTTCCCTAATGTTTTACATAATTTTCGTAAAGTGTATTTAAGCCATGTACATATTCTCGGTCATTCTACCTCCAGTGATCTCTACTGATACCGGAAAAAGGGCGACAGGTCTTGTACGTTCCAAAAATTTTTTATGTTTGAAAACACGAGATTTGTAGACTTTGAAGAGACTTTAATAAACTTTACTTGGAACTCGTATCATATTCGGCTAATATTCTCGGTAATTTCTCTTATTTACGAATTGTGTACCAAAATAAATTAAAGGAAATAGAAAATGTGATTGACTTATTCGTTTTATATTATTGCGGTCTATAACGATGTCCGACTTTCAGTTTCGATAAAGTCGTTATTAACATTTATTGTAAAATGTTTTCGTCACCACGTAAATCTTGGTCTCCGGACAAAATAATATACTATCGTTTCATAGTAACCGAACGAACGGTATAAAAGATAACATACAATGAATGGCACACAAAGTGTTTAAGTATCAGCTACATTTAATTCCGAACAAAATTAGGAAAAAACTGATATGACCCGCGATAGAAAGAACTGGAGCAATATTCTTTTGTTTTAACCTTTATTTAATTAGCCTAACATTTAAAATTTTTCATTTCATAGATAGATATGTATTTTGTTACATACAAGTTTGTTTTTCAGATTCGAAGTATCAGTAGAGATGGTGAAGTGAGCGCCGCGAGATGGTTCCATGTGTGGTAGCCTTGCTGCTTCTAGTTCGGGCATGCCGCGTGCACGCTCTCGACATTTGTGAGTATTTATCTATTCTTTGCAACTGTTTATTGTTTATTAGCTATGCCTCGGTTTACCTACGCCGAACATGGTGTTATACAGCATCTCTTAATGATTTGACTGTTCAGCGCTATATTTTTTGTTTTTGTTGACTTATGTATTTTTTGTTTATTTTAAACACAAAGCAGCAAAATAATAAGTGGGACCTCTTTGTCTGCTGATTAATTTTTATATTTTAATTTTAAAGAGAAAGTCTCTTTTGGAATTGTATTTCACAATCTGTTTTTTTAAGCCACACTATATGTCGATAAAGTACTTTTTTATCGATTTCTGTGGAAGTGCAAGGAATCTGTGGAAATCTGCATATCCAATATATAAAATCCGCAAAACATTCGATGCATCCATGGTATTTTTATTGAAATGTAGACCACCACATTATTCTGTTTTATTTATATCGTTATAGCCGCATTATTCTATGAAGGAACTCATTAAAATTGAATTTTACTTCGTCATAGCAGTTACTTAACATATTCAAGAAGAGATATACCGTATGTTCGAAACTCTCAAATTTATATTAATGCCATATTTAAAATAAGGATAAATAAGAATATAGCGGAGGGAAAAAAGGAAAGACTTGGAAAAAGTAAGCAAAAGGATATTGCCTCACAGCTTCCTCACTCACTGTCCGAAACGAAGTTGCATTCTCATGCTACTGTTTCGAGACAATCTTCTATCGGTATGAGTTGGCCCAATTCGTAACGAAACGTGCTCTACTCCTATAGTAAAATTTTGCTTTAATTATTTTTTATGAAAGTTGCTTTATCTACTTTTACACTTAAACTGTATGACGTATGTATTATTTGATGGCATAGATGGATATAGGTATCATACATACTTTCTTATGGTTTTATTTAACAATAGAATGCAAACCTTTATTTATTTATAGATGAATTGAGTATGAGGTAATAGAATATGCTTATTAGAAATTTTAGCAGAAGTGTTGGGAAACTTTTAATACTTTCATTAAGTACTTCGTTCTTGTTTGCTACCAATTTCAAATATATTTGTATTTATGCTGAATTAAAAAATGCCTTTGGTCACTGTCCAGACATGATTCAGACGGTTTTTTCTTGTTCTATTGAAACAACTCAACAACTGTAATTCAACTCAAATTCATTTATAACCTTGAGCTATTTGATCACATTAATTGTTTTTAGTCATTACATATAGCAAAATTCGTTTGACTAATTTTTATAACCTGCGATGGTTGTTTTGTAAAAGAAAGTTGAACACTCTGAGGTAGTTTTTATGAGTTATCTAATTATATCATTGGTTCAATGATAATGTTAAATATCCCTTGCCCATTAACCCAATATGATTGTGCAACTAACTAAATAAGATACCGTCCATATACGTTATTAAGTTATTTTCAAAAAGAAACAAATAGAAGCTTCATACCAAAAAAACTATTTTGAACGCGCGACTGATTAAATGCAATTAGCAATAGATTTGTTGTGTGTGAACTCGGAATAAAATAACGCATCAACAGAATTCAGCTCGCTTATTTGCTTTGATTATTATCTGTTCCTTTTTGTAAATAGAGGGTTAAATAGTCGGTTAAATGAAATAGACGATTATATTGCTTAAAAGATCATAGCTAATGTCGTCGCTTTCCCTAGTGGGCGGCTGTTCTTAGCAGTTTGCAACTGTCTAAATACACACACATCCCTACTAATATTCTAAATGCGAAAGTAACTTTATATCTGTCTGTCTGTTATGCTTTCACGCCTAAACCACTAAACCGATTTTGATGAAATTTGGTATGAAGATAGAACTGTACTTGGGAAAGGACATAGCGAAAAAGATACTAAATATACCACTACAATACTTTATTATATTACCATGTCGCGCGAACCGAATTCCACGCGAAAGGAGCCGCGGGCGAAAAGCTAGTATATGTATAAATGTGTGTATCAGATTTCTAAATCGTATATAACTTGTATTTATCACATTTCTCCTAACATAGAACATTCGATTCGAAATGATCATAGTCCAGTCATTTTAGGGGGTTCACCTAGGAAACGTGGCCTACCTAGCTGTAAATTCGTATATACTTGTATGT
>NC_052122.1:8053206-8138430 GCF_012273895.1 Zerene cesonia | reverse complement strand
ATATACGAATTTACAGCTGGGTAGGCTACGTTTCCGAAATGCAGGCCTAAATCGACCTAAAACTACTGGACTATCAGTTAACATCTTGAAAGTGCTAAAGAATTCAGACTGGCCGTAACATCATACGGATTCTCCACCCAGAACTTTTCCAAGTCTTGTAACTTTTCAACTAGACACGGATTATTCGATTCCGATTGAAATGGTTCGAAAAATTTTAATTTGATTTCCGCTCTAGAAATTTTTATTTAATAATTCGGTCCACTCTGTCGTTAATTAAAAATGTTAACTCTTATATGTTTGTATCACCAAGTTCGGTGGTTGATTTGTTTATTATGTATTGAACTTGTTGTTGTCCGCATCAACATCATCATCACCACGTCAATGATTTCCTAAAAAACCTCTCATCTATTTAGCTGACCAAATTAAATGTAATTAACTTCAGCGGTTGTGGCTTGGCATTAATAAATAGTCAGGAGGTTTACATACATTAACTACATATTTAAGATTCGACACCGTTTCATAGATTTCCATTTGATTTGCTGAAAATGTTCGGTCAGAAACAAGCGTGATTAAAGAGTTAGGTGTATGTAATGTTTCTTTAGCATGTAGGTAATTACTAATTACGTATAGGGTGTTTGTAATTCATACACGAACAATTTTTAAAGCGAGCATATTTAAAGAAGAATGTAATTGTTGCAACCGATTTTATTTGATGTTGTTTTTCGTGAATTTTTTCTTTTATTTGTTACGATTGCAATTTTAAATTACAAAGTCGCAATTCGTCCATATTTTTTTTTTAAATAGACGTTACAATTATGTGGAAATATGATCTACGATTAATTTATGCAATTTAATCAAATCGAATATATGAATACACTTATTTTAATTTCAATTTAAGCTTTAAGTTAATGATGTTGAAAATTTGTTGGTCGGCTTCTATAGACCGCCTCATCAGCGACACTGTTGGATAAAGATAAGGTCCTCAAGTCTATCTTTTTATCTTGAATGGTGTGCGTTGTGCCGCTGACCACACTAGCACGTATCCCAAAATATTTCATAGTACCGTTACGAACCGTTTTAGGCTCCAATATTGGCTGTTAGTTACACGGGCTCTCATTTAGCATCAATGGCATCGCGGCTCCATACGTTCCATCATATGATACTGCGCGGGCTACCGTGAAACCCATTAACCGGCCGTAATGAACTTTACGTAGGTATTCCAGGTAGGTAGGTGGCGTGGACGGGCGATAATTGGCCACTTCGCTCATCAATAATGCCGAACAGTCAATGTTGAATATATGTAAATTTTATGCACGCGCTGTTTATATTTTATTAGGCTTTAATTAAATGTACTGTTTATTTTGACCAATAAAACGGTTTTCAATGACAAATGGAATGATTTGCATCTGTTTGTTATCTATTAATATTTTTTATGAAAAGAAAGTCGTGTTAGTTACACCACTTCTAACTCAAGAACATATGAACGGTTTTTAATGATTTTTGGTTCGTTGGGTTTGTGTCTACTTCGATTAAGATATTAATTGATTTCAATTTGTAAAACTTGCAAGAATAAAATCTACTTGGGCGGAGCGGGAGCGAGCAGCTAATTTTTATTGAAAATACGTTGAACTATCTGAATTATTCGTTCTTTCATCTTGCGAGGCATAATTAATAAATCCCTTGCCGGCTTGGTAGAATACGTTTGAAGCTAAAATCGATACGAATCATATTTTCTCCTGAAGTTAAATCAATGTCCATTAAGAAATTATAGTTCACCGTGATGCTTGACTTTGTTTTTTTTTTATTTTGCATAAAATGAAAGAAAGAAGAGGATAATTTAAAAGCTAAGGCTATAATATTTGGTAAATTTGTTTATTGCAATTTGTACGAGTAATCCACTCGAGACGAAGAAAAAGAAATCCATTCGGCATAATATCCGCGCTCTGAGTAGAAAGGCTTCGCATAAATCGGAGACAACATCTGTATCCTAGGGATAGAATAACAAGAAGGCTTGCACAGTAATAAAAATTGCTTATTGTGTTTCTTTATTAGAAAATCTCATCCAACAATTATATTTTGTTTCGTGACAGATTTTTAAATTTCAAGTTTCTATTGTAATGTTATCTGATTGATATAGTACAGTAATAGATAGGTAGAATTTTATTCGAATAGGTATATATTTAGACAATTGTGTGAAATGTATAAAAAATTTTGTGAAATATGTTAGTCGTAAAATACTCCAAATAAATTTAAAACCGATTGAAATCCTTACACAGCAAGCTTAAAGTTCCTTTCCTCCTGGGATCGTTTTCCATATAGCTAGGTAATTAACGTCAGCCGCTGGATTAAAAAGCTTTTTCTTTCCATATGGTATTATAGAAATATTTTATAAAGATATGCTTCCACGAAAGTAACGAAGTTAAGGTTTAAAAATTTAATATTCCAAGCATGGAAACAGATATTTCGTTTCAAAGCAATACGTAGCTTTATTTAATTCAAGATCTACCTGAAGCAAAATATTCTTTATTCAAGTACAAGAAAACATAAAGGGAATATTTTAACAGACGCTACAAGAAAAATTGCAAGCATTTCCTATGTACGTAGGTAAGTAGCATGTAAAAGTTTGCGAGGTCGTAAGAATATGCGACCATATGCAGGAGAGAAATGAGACGTCACAGATAATGCGTCGCGAATCTCTCAAAACATTGGAAACAAAGACAAGTACGTAGGGAGCGAAAGTGTGATAATTCCAGGTCGCTATGTACATGTCTGCTTACATCTACGTGCAACCGCACTGTCAGGGACACTTGACCGATTTCAGCAAATGAGCCAGCTCGCAAATTGTCACATTTCCCGTTTTCGTGACAAGAGTAGAGATTTTATTATGCTATTTTACTTTCCTAACATAAAAATATAAGGATGAAAGCTGCTAATATTTAATTGTTCGTCGGGTTTTCATTCCTGGGAATATTTCAGCGTTACGTAACAACTGGCTGGGCAACTAATGCATGTTTCTAAAAGCCGATCACTCATTCAGTTACAGATCTTCCCGTCTATTTTATCTTAGTGTATTCAATAAATCACTGGTATTGAAAGATAGGTATCTACCTATTGATATTCTGATTTAAATTAAAACCATTATAATTTTAAGTCTAGTTAAATAAACTTTATAAATTGCATTGCTCTCAGTATTTGCTCAGCTCAGTTTCAGTTCGAGGCGTCAATGACCAAGGCGGACAACACAGCTCTGTCTACCAATGATGACGCAGCTAATAAATATGTATCTAGACCTGCCATAGAAATTCCTCAAACACCATGCCTGAGAATCCTTTTCGATAACAATCGTGTTCTACTATGAATTTGAATAAAATCAATACATGTACCATAAGCTACAACATACTTCCGTATATTGCACACGGCTAAATTCTTCGACGGATAAAATTGCTGTATAAACGAATACGGCTTATTACGGTCTACATTGTTTCGAACTATCTGCAATGATCGTAGTGGTGGGAACAGTTGGAAAGAGTAAATAAGTCTAATTCAGCGACTTTGAATCCTAATTTGGCGAACGGAACCTGTATACAACATTCAGCTTATTGAGAGCTACCGTTCACGTCGCGCGCTACGGCGACCTTGCATTCCAGATAAAATGCAATAGACCACATAACTAGAAATTAATTTTTGATCATAATGCCTCAACATCCTTGCCTGTATTGTCAGAGATGGATGCAAGAAAATATGCTGGCATTATGGTGTTTAACAAGACTTTCTACCAGCTTATAGCTGCCGTAATCTCAAATGTTTCTTCGTTCGTAATACCTTAGATAGCCTAAATATTTAATCAGAAACTTCGCCGCCCCAAGATCGGACTTCTTGCTTCGCCGTTTCGATCAAGTTATAAGTACTGAGAATTGTAAATTTAATAAGCATTTGCACTTTGCGCTGCAATATTTCGGTGAAGTTATGAACGCCGGTCCCGAACGACTGCCATATTAAAAAAGTAACATTTCCCCATTCATGAAATTTAAACGAATCAATTTATTTTCAGCTTAGTTTCATTACTAAGTTGTATTTATTGATATTTCGGAATATTTAAAAAGCATTCATACATTTACTTTAGTAAAATGTGTGCTAAATATTAAATATGAGAGGGTGCTACAACTAGAATTCTGATGACATTGTACTTTAATACATGTCAACAATAAAACTATAGTAGTGTGTACAAAGAGATAGGTTTATAGATCGTTCTCGATGTAAGCTAAAAGCTTATTCCATAAAGGTCTTTAAAAGCTGTTCACGTTCTAAACCGGTGGCGGTGACAATGGCGAATCACGTCATGCTCGATGATTTGAAAGAATGAAAACGGAAGCCGTGGTCGCATCTTAAGCTCCGCTTGTACCGATCTAAACGAACATTTCATACGAAATAAGCCCGTGTGGCTTTCCCTCGGGGAGAGGAACGGCAAACTGCTAAATTAATATTAATAATTCAACTCACTTTAACAGCCAAGACTGGGGGTTTCATATATTCTAAAACAAATTTCGAACACGTCACATCACGTCGCGTTGCTTTATTGTTCGTCTGGTATCGATTTCGAAAATAAGTACAAAAACGGCGTCTGTTAAAAACGTGTGGCCGAACGGAATCGCCTGCAGAATGATTTGCGGGCGCTCTACGATACATGTGATGTATGGAGCGGATACATTCCATGGGTGTTATTTTCATTCAATATCTTGCGTGCAATCTCTTTTAGAAACATTGCCCAATAACCATTGTTAACCCAAACGCACCAGATACACTATTAAATGCCACTTATCTTTAAACTACTGAACCTGTAAAATTCAATGAATTACAAAATGGGAGCGGCCCACCTCGTGGCTCGTACATACAATAAAAGTAATTAAAATAATAGTTTGAACGATATCACGCGAGGTTGTTTCAGCCGTAAAAAAGGCTGAGACATTTTAGTTAGCGTGAGCTTCTCTCCCAGATTACGTGAGTCTAGGTAACATTTGTGTGTAGTAGAGTCAATATTGTATACGGTTTAGGTTGACATTCAAACAGTTTATGTAAAAAGAATATTGCCTTTTGTGGATGGCTATGAATGAGTAGCGAGTAGTCGCCACTGCTGCGCTGTTTATTATTCATTAGACGACTACATGTCACGCAACAGCATAAGCACGCACAAGCTCGTCGCTTCTCAAACTTTCCCCTAAACCGCCTTTATTGTCATAAAGACATCTCCTAATCTCCAATATTTTTATAAACTACCGAACCGAGACGTCTTGTACCAACCGGATTGGTTATGGGCGAACATTCGGCGGCTAAAGTACACTTAATTTCCTGTTCACAGGATGCTTGCGCGGTTTGTGAACCGCTGGTCTAAGTAAATGGTTTTGCGTATGGATGGATCATTTATTAGCATTTATTAATATTCAAAACTGGCTTTGTGACATTTGCAATTTGTTCACCAGCCCTGAGCGACGAGAGGCCAGCGCTTAAATAGCGAGACACGCAACAAGCGAATTGTATTTGCATTTGACCCATAAGCACTCGTCTTTTGTACAAAGTACAATAGGCGTCATTCATTCGTAAAATTTAATTTTAACAATCGAATTTTCAACAAAACATGCTTTATTAAGTGAAAGAAATACGGGCCATAAATACTTTCTTCCCTAGGCTCTACTTTTTGTAAAGAATTAAAAGTTTTCCGTTATGGTTTAATGATTATTATATTTTAACTTTATTATATAATGGTGGTTGTTTTGCAAGCACTGTTCTCGACAGTCATCGAATGTTTCTTGCGAATGATTAAGAATAGGCTGAATCTATTGTTCACATTTGCTTATCCACGTGTGCATAGCCTAGGTTTACATAATATCATTGGCTACGCGACTTCTGATACCAATCTCTCTTCGGTACCTTATATTGCCGAGCATTGTCACTCGATGCATATGAATTACGTCCACCGCTATCGATAGCTATGAAACTCCACTGTTAATAGAGGTGAACGTGTTTAAAGAATGTTGTTTATTTTCATGCATATATAAAATCGGCACAAGCGATGTGTGTAAAGCAATAAAAAACAAACATATGCCGAGGATTACAGTGTTTGGGGCTATAATTTGAGCCGCACGTTACGGCTGCAGCTTTTAAAACAGTTCCCTTAATAATAACACTGCGTTATTGTTTGTGTGCTACTACTGGTGTTTGCTTTGCGATGACATATATACCTTATTTGTTTTGTATTATATATTTACTGTTTCTTCACAGATAATTTGTTGCCATGTTGTCCAATGTAATGAATATACTAGATAACAATTTTGAACTAGTTAACTTTTATTCACATTGAGTATGTTTATCATAATCGTTCAATATATACATTTAAAACATATCGAAATGTATCTTTGAGTTGGTCCAACTTAGTTTATTACTGCGCTTCACCCCTCATTTATTATGTAAAGCTAATTTTTAAATGAACGCAATTACCAAATCACATGTTCATAATAGTATCTACGGGTGTTTTTAGATATTTATCTCCTTGCATTGGCGTCGTATAATGGCCTCATACTATTCAGAACTACCGATCTAGCTATAAGTAGACTAAATGATTGCACAATAATGTATTAATACGGACGTTTTTTGCATAATTGAATTTAAAGTAGCGTTGAGTCCAGTGCTGATTCGTCGAAATTCGCTCGCTTCCGCTCGTCCCTTGTCTAATAGTACATTCCGCTGGCGACAGAGAGTTATCAACGGCACCGCCAGAGGCTAATTAACAATCCATATTTGTATGTATAGTACGAATACTTTGTTTGTTTGCTCGCATGACCGGAGCACGCGATATCATTTGATAGATTGACTAATGAGCAGCCCCTTGGAAATTATAATAGTACAAGCCCGATGGTAGTGTCGCCTGTCGGGGTTAATGTAATTCATATAAAATTTTGACTCATGCCTACAATTTTTTTGAGTAATTGAGTTCACGGCGCACAGGTTTAATACTTACTGCAGGAAGTATTTACAAAATTGCGTGTTGAATTCTCCCTTCATGTTGACAGTTAACAAACTCCTTCAGAGGTTTTGTAATACATTTTTGATGTTATTAGGTATTGTAAGCTATTTTAATGAGCTGCTTTAAGTTTGTAGTGAAGCTCTTTGCATGCGATAGATTATAATTACGCAATGTTTAAAAATAATTATTTGTGTTTATTTTAGGCGATTTTCTTTATTTGCTGCATGATATGCGAATGTATATATAATTATTTTCTTCTATAAATTTAATATGAACTTGTCAAAATCTTCATCTCCTACTTAAATCTAGTTCATCTGTAAAATCGCAACACTTCGTCACTTACTTATTACAATAAATACAATTGTAAAAAAAATTTCATCCCTTTCCAATGTGCTTCATCATAGTTCTCTTAGATTTGGATAGCTATGTACTATGCATCTCAATTACGTATATAAATTATTACTTGTCAACTGTGTGTGAATTGAGACGGACCTTAAGCTGGACAGATTAGCTTTAATGGAGTAAAAATATGATGTAATCGGGTTACTTATGTAATGTTTAAAATATTGCTTCCATTAATTTAAAATGAGTATATTTCTCAACATATCAAGATTAATTGGGGAAGCAACATTATAATTATTGATTTCGTACCATAGAACATGAAAATTGCTTTGGATTCAGTTGTTGTGAATACCGAGACTCCACTCCAGGATGGCTAAACAAAAGTAACTCGAGTACCCTAAAAGATTCAATTTTTAAACATTAAGGGGGGCTTATTCTCATATTTCTTCACTGAAATTATCACAGTCACGACTTCCTTTGCCTCAATTTCGTGGCACATGACACATCTCAGCCGATCTTATCGGAAGGTTTAAAAATATAACTGGCGCCGCACAAAGTTGCATTTCAATGAATCCTTTTCGACGGACCGCCCGCGCCATCACGCCGACAAAATTCACGAATGTGCCATGCGTGTATTGAATACTATCTTATACAGGTGTTACAATTGATCGTAATTATAATAGAGCTTTCCATGTGCGTTCGGCGGAAGTGGATACGGCTTCGTGACTTCGGTTCGGATGAGTTGGCGATTGTTTCTCGATTCAATAAACCAATCGATGATTTAAGTTTTAATAGCTTTAACAAGTTTCTCGTTCTGGCCTCCATACTTGTGTAAAGAGAAAGTTTAAAGTTGTTTACACTTCCCTACGAATTAAAATATTCAATAGTTATTAATGTTGGCGTATTAGCGGCTGATAGGGGGCAAACTTATTTGATTCGACTTTGAAAATAATTTGTACGATGCGGCCTATCTATCTATCTATCTATATAAATTAAAAAGAATCGCCATATTTGTTGCAATGCGTAAATCTATTCGTCGATTTTTTTTATCATTTGCTACGGCAGGTTTCTTATGGAGAGAAAAAATGTACCACCGGTGAAGTAGGGACGGATCGCTAGTTTCTCATACATTTTAATTTGCGGGAGCCATCAGCCGTGCCTATGTTTTATTATAGATATCTACCAACTCAAATTATGTGATATCGTTTCGTTATGAAATATTAAAAGCACCACCGCTTTTCAGGTCGATCGGAATTTATAATCACTATATAATTGTAGTATTCGGACCGCCACGCCGATAATTAAGTTAAATTTAACGTGCCACGTAGTCGATTAATTCACATGTATGGCTCTATTAATTTATACCTTAAATATTAATAAATGGTGAATGTAAAACTAGAAATCGATGGTCAAGACAAAGTAGGGAAGGTGAGGTAATTATAGCACCATATAACATGCAATTACACGTATAAAAAATATATATTTCTGAGTAAGTGCGTCAAGTTATTTGTCATCTTATCTTTTCTCTGTCCGCTCGAGTTTAATAGGCCGATTGTTTGATATAAACAAACATTAATCTGTCATTGCAGTTATTATGCAATTATCAATAATAATATTTATTGATGTGAACATTACGTCGATTTATATACGAGTAATGTGTCCTATAATGAGGAAATTTTGTTTCATTACGTCTTTGGCTCTCGGTTAAAATTACATGTATATAATAATCATCGCAATAAAAAATGTTTTCAATTACGGAGGGCGTGTAATTGAATATCGTTGGTGGTGTTTGTTATTATAGTAGTTGTATATGTAAACAAATGTTAACGTCTTCGACGCAAGACCCGGGGGTCGTTCAGACATGAATTTTATTGGTTCCCACAGTTTCGAGCCCATCTTCGACCTTTATGAATTTTTGAACGCCCTATACCTGAGCGTTCATAACCGTACTTGCTAGCTTTATTAAATAAACGAAATATCGACATCGCCATGAACGAAATAACCCGTAACAGAGCTTTCTACAAACCCTAACCCACGATATGTTACCATCGACGAGTTAATTTACTTTCAACAATACTTGTTGCCTGAGTTTAGCACGAAGGTTTACATGTTGACAAAAACGCAAACAAAGCATTGTAATAATTGCGGTGTGTTCTAAATTCGCTCGCGATGCGGTGGTTTGGAGGGTGACGTCATCAGGGTGATTCGCATTAGTCTCCATGTAAACAGTGTGTGTTGTTTCCAGCTCAATGCATCGCGCCTCTGGGTATGGAGAGCGGCTTGATTCCAGACAAGGATGTCACGGCTAGCTCCTCCTTCAACAATGACAATGTAGCTCCGCAGAATGGAAGGTGAGTGTTATCTGATTCTATATTACGACTTACGGGTGATATACAAAGCTTGCGGCAGTCGCCTTGCCTGATTGTGCACCTTCATAGTATAGCAGGCAGCACAACGATTAAATGTTTGTACCTAGATTTGATCGTATTAAAGAAATTTTTAAAAAAAATTAAAAATAGTAATGTAAATTTTAAAGAATAATGAATGCACTGCGTTATTGAGAAGAATAAATGTGTCTCGTATGCATTCATGCTTGCTACCAGCAGTTTTTTTAATAAACTTACGTAGTTTATAGACTTTAAAAAATTAATATTTTATAGCTATTCTAATTGAGGTGGACGCGGCTAATTTAAATAAATGATATCCCACTCGCAATCAATGCTGGTAGATTAGTTTCAGATCCAGGAAGATTAAAGTTCTTCCGCTTTCATTGAGTCTTTCTTATATTATTGTTGCTATTTTCACATTATTCGCTTACAATGTCATATAATTAATTGTTATAACATATGAATTAAATATGACTGACGCATTTAGTGTACTTTAATTCCTCAAGAAATTGATATGAAGAGGCATATGACATTATTTCCATTGTTCCGCTATACTAATAGGTGCTAGATTAATAATTTAAATACCTATTGTACGTATGACCAAAAAGCGAAAATAGAAAACTACGCTGCTTATAATAGTGTATAGTGCCAATCTGTAGCTCATAATTGCAAATATTAAAACGTGTGGCGGTCGTAAGAATGTATACTGGTGTTATGAACATTCTAATGGCCGGCGTAAAGAAAGTGGTGAAGTTGAGGCTATATTAAGTGAATATAATGATCTTATTGAAGATGTTTCTTCTATTTGACAATAATATGTAACAAGAATTATCATTATGGAAGTAAAAACTTAACTTCTACTACTTTACTTTTAGGATTTTTCTTCTATAGTCCGTCTAGCGATTTGGGCTGTAGGGCACACCAAAGATATGGTTATATATATTCGTATGCATACATACTTAAAAAAACATTATCCTCCCTCAGTCGAGTCGGGTAGGGTAAAAAAAATGAAAGATAAACTCTCATTTACCAAACCCGCCAAATACCTACGGGAAATAATAAGCGTACGTCATTTATATTTTAATTTTACTTGGCCTAATTATTTAAAGTTGCCTCTATTAAACGTTGTAGCTTCAAATTACTGTATCATTAAACTTTTTTCTAATTACTTACAACTACACCGATGTCTCGCGGGAGCGCGTGTATTGATCTTGGTCGACTCTCACACGAAATGTTTTATAAATATTTCCACTCACATTTTACCTTAATTGCGAAAGTAAGCAAAGAGACAGAAAACATTTTTCCTTCTATAAAAGAGAATATTCATTTTAAAAATGTCATATTTGATGTCTTTGAGAGGTCTTTTAATACTTGCAATAATACTGCCAATTTGTTTCTGTAGTCAATAAGTAGAATCGTCAATATGGGTTTGCCAAAGGCACAGTGTTGTATCTGCGGAAGGGATGAGGGCTCTTTTTATTTTCTGCTAAACGAAGCCTCGACGTTCCTTTAATTGGAAAAACTATACTTTTATTAGATATATATATTTTTTGTAAATGTATATTTATTTTATAAGTGCCCGAGAGAAAGAATTGTCTTATGGATAACACGAGAGAGTTCTTAAATAATATAATATTTCTATAAATTTAAATGCGGATAGACGGTTGCACATTATACACGTAAAGTATACGTTCTGTTTTCTTTATCAATCAGTTAAAAGGACCTGTAACAATGTATGAAAGTTTACGTCTGAATATATCAAATTACTAGTTTAGCTATCGGTAATTATAAGTATTATTCTGAGGATAAGCAGAAAAATTTGTCACATCTATATTTACTCTCTCTCACTCACACAAGATGTGATGGGCGTCTATTGTGAACCGGCCCGTTTAATGTATCAGCTGAATTTATTGTTTGTACTGTGTACACCGAATGTCGCTTATCAAATTTTACCACAGCGTGTTTTGATTTCGTAAAAGGGAGCACGCGATTTTATACTGCTTCTTCCATCGGTTTCACAATTTTATTATTCAGGAAAAGTCCAAAAGTTTGTTTCGACAGCGCGGAAGACGTTGTTAAGGGTTTACATGCTTTTACGCGTAATGCTTTGAACATAAATTGCAATTTACGTAGCTTCATCTAGCAACACAATAAGGACTCAGCTTAGAATTAATCACTAAATATTAATATACATCTATGTCTAAGTAGTAGGGTTTATATACTTATAACTCAAAGACTCTAGACTGATCCGATTTTAATGATTTATGGTTTGTTGGATTTTCTCCTCTTTAGGATAATAACTGTTAAAAATGGGAATCTCAGAGTTCAACATGAAAGAGGTTTGGAGATAAGCGTGTACTATAACAGGCAAATAGAAAGAATTTATTTCCACTGAATCGACTTCTAATTACGGTATAGGTTAGATCCTGTAAACGAATTTAATATAATATTTTGTTTTTAGTTACGGCGGCTGAAGTTAATTTTCTAATTAGAATTTTTTGAAAGAAACGGTCGCAAGTAACGTGAAATACAGCAGCGATGCTTTGGCTGAAAAGCCATCTAAATTGATAGGAAAATCATAAAACTTTATTTTTCTAAAGTATATCGTAATATAAATAACATTATCGACGAGAAGAACATTATGAAAAAATTCAACTATTCACTTAGGGCTGGAATTATACACTATAAACACCTAATTACAAAATCGATGAAAACGTGTTTATATTTTCCCATTGCGCACTTGGCGACGTCAGAATAAAGTTGAGTTGTTGATTTTGTGTCAAATTAAATTCGTCCAGTGCCTTTAATATAATATACGGGCTAATAAATGTTAGTAATTGCGTGTGGCATGATTTCTGTACTAACAGTATTAGTGAGTAACATAGTTATTACATAGGCTTTGCTTTTACGATGACACGCTAAGTTTCTCTCGCAAGTTCCATATCGGTCATATTCATAGACATATTTTGGGCACAGCCAATATGTCTGGCATGTTCTGTGAACTGAATGAATATACTGAATACATGTCTACATGTTTGATTTCAAATGTTTTAATTGAGTTAGATACATATATCTATTCTCTATAAATATAAAGATAATTGCTACATAGCATGAATGAAGTTGCTTTCCGCCGTATGGGTGTCGGTATGCTTATATCCTTAAAATTACGGAACAGATTTTGATAGTTTTTTTTAATAGAAGATGAAGGTTAATATGTATATTTATATATGTATAACATAGAAAAAAAGGGAGGAACGGGGTTTAACTAGGATATTAATGCGTGCGAATTCCCGATCAAAAGCGAGTATTCTATATATCTCGAAAGTATATACCCTTTAATTTAAATTGTATTATTTGTATAATATTATATATTTGTGTACTCTGTATTTTCTGGTTACTTTATTGAATAACTTACTTCACCCGGTTTCGCCTTCGTACATATTCAACCGTTAAAAACAGTTTTGAAAACACTTCTACCGCGCAACTCTTTAGTTTTTAAATTAGCAGTATTTGTGATATCTATTATTTGTTAAACTTTTATACCGTCTATGTAATTAAAAGTAGATTATACAGAAGTGCCGTCGTATGCTATACAGTATTGGTTATATGACGTCATCGGGCTGTAAAGTTTGTATAACTATGCGTTTACGAGCACAGGGCCATAACGATTGCTTTTAACTAAATCGACAATCGATATTGTACAGAACCGTTCAACTGTAACTTCACGCAATATTCAACAGATTGGTTATTAATCAAAACTCACCTTATAGTATTTTTAATACTCTAGCCGTCCTACAATAAGTTATACATTACGAGCACTATAAAGCCAAATATTACATAATATCCCGGGATAAAGTTTGCACAGCTCGGCGGGATTTGCAATGTTGCTTTAATATTTTATCTGCTAAGTAAATATAAAATTGTGAGCTCAAACGTGCACGAGTGTGTATATTTTTTGAAGTTTTCAATTAAAAACCAAAAACAAATAAACGCTTGAACACTGTTTATTTAAACTCGACGCTCGCACAGAATACTCAGAAACGTAGCCTTTAAAACGTTATTAACGCGTTCAATATTAAAATGTGCTTTAGTATATTTGGTTAAAGTCCAAATTGTCATAGAGCTTATTAAGATGCGGTATGCTGATATCAATTACGAGAGCCGCTCCTTAACGCATCATTGATGACTCGAACGCTCCAGTACGCGTCAATAAGGCTTAATGACCGCCCATCTTAGTGGTGCACCGTTGCAAATAGCTCCGGCAATCGAATATCGTAACAGAGTTTACCGATTGTGCCGTTAACATCGAATCAAAAATCGATATACCCATTAATGGTACGAGATATAAAATGTTTACATAAATGAATTGAATGTTTCTTATATTTCATTACATTTGTTTTTTTACACTATTCAAGATTGTATTCTAAATCTACGACTTAATGTTGAAATAGATATTATGTAATGTCTGAGGAAATTCTAATGAGGGTCGAAGTAACGCTAAAATACAATTACTTGGGGACGGGTTAGATGTATGGTTTCTCCAGAAAGAATGTACGAGAGCTGTAAGACAAAACCGAATGCCTCGTTTATAAAGTGCTTATTTGTAAGATTTCATTTAAGTGTCTCGTAGATTATGTATGCGCCAATTCTTACTCGTATCGTATGTTTTCTGTTAAAATTCTTATATATATTTAGACATTTATTTATATCGTATATTAAGTTGCAAATGATCAAAAACTAGTTATTTGCGATTGACAGCGTTAGGTCAGTTGCTATTTAGATTGCATCGATGGCATCCGATACAACGGCCTTATCCGTTACGCACGAAATTATATTAAAATTAATGGAGCTTATCAGTTATGATCAATAATGATGAATGCTTGAACATCACTATATGCATTGTGATATGATGTTCATTTCACTGGGCTGAGCGAGCGGCGTGACACATGATAAGTGAATGCACTAATAACGCGACTGAAACCACTATTATTAACTACATGTCAGATTTTATCAAACGTTTATGTGTTTTGATGATCTGTCAGTAGCTTTCATATATTCAATGTATCTTGAGTCTTCCATGAAAGCAGAGTCTCCTGTTTCGATGTGGGATAAGGTCTGTGGTCTGGTCTCCGATTTTCATTTCGGACGAAGTGATCGCGCTTCTGTGCCCTAGGAGAATGGAAATCTTTGTTATGTTCATTATCGGTGATCGAAGCCAGTATCTCTCGCTGATTGTAAGGCGTTGTAAGGAAACTAGATTGCCTGAGTTTTCATCTTCGTAGTTAATTTTAGCAATTTGAAATAAGATTGAAAAATAATTGGATCGTTTGATCGCTTTCGAAGATATACTAGTTGTATGCAGTAACAAAACAAGTGCTACTTCTTTATAATATTCTATTAAATCTATTTTTCATCAAGCACATTATAGGCAAATAACAATGATGCCATTATTGGGAATGTTCCCAACTACATGAAGCAAAACCACGTATGTAAGTTAATGAGTTGACCGGTTGACGATAGTACTATTGTTGAACTTCAGAATTTCATTCGTCATAGTTTAATTAAAATGTGACATGGGATGGCTGGCTATTGAGTGGCTCTTATTGTTTCCGCGACGATGCTTTGTTCTTACATCGCGGTCATTTGAATGAAGATGTAATATCTCATTTAATTCTTGGTATAAAAAACTCGGTTAGTCTGTTTGGTGCGAGATTACGCAATGTTGATAGTATATTACTGGCTATTAACTCTGTACACTGTACCCACCGTTTCTGTTTGGCAAAGTGAATTTTACCCGACTAAGGGATTTAATATGGCGTTATTGTAAATATCATTTTACGGTATTCGGTCGTTAATCCGTTAATTATGTTTTCATATGGAACGAGTTATAGTGTGTGCTTAAATTTTAATTGTAATTATACTCTATGAATATGGTTAGTTTATATCTGTGCCTTACTGCTTGAAAGTGTGCATATAAAGCTGAAAGTGAATTCAAAAGTTGTATGCGACAAAACTTTTCATATAGGTATATCTTATAATCTTGCTGTTTTACCATTAGTTTGTTATTTAGTAAGTTTCGAAGTTAGTGAGACGAATGGAATCTATCAAAATCCATTACGTCAATCTAATCAAAATTTTATGAAACGGAATATCTATTGGCACGGGTTGATTTCAATCCGTCTCTGAATTTGTTCATATTGCATTGAATATTTCAGATCTCAGCGCAATTGTGGTTCCAACGTATTAACATTCCATTTAATATGTAGTTCGTAGAAATAAATTCAAGATTAATGGATTTACATTGAAAAAAATTAAATATATATTTCAAATTTTTATTATATATTATCAGAACTATCTTAATGGTAATAGGCATAAACATGTATTTATACAGTAAACAGAAATCATTCAAACCCAATCATATGGGAGTAAGTACTTTAATAATTTTCACTTTTTTTTGTTAATACTACGAACAATAGAATTAAAGTTACCCAAAACACACCTGTATTCGTTTAAGCTGATATAACCCTTCGAGTCAGGGCTTTAGGATGACCGATTAGAGCACCGGCCGATAAGACTTAAGCCGGATTAACGCGTCCTCGTCGAGCTTACTTTTACTTCTAAAGTACATAAATGTTTCACATACATCGACTAGCTTTACTACGCTGAAACATATTAACACACTGCGCGCGTATTACGTGTTCCTCATCTGCTTATGCTACTAGAAATAGACGCGACACAGCAGCTTCGTTATAAGGGTATTAATTTCTATTACACGATGCACCACACTGAATATAATAGTGAATATACGTTGGAGATTAATTATTCCTAAATGATTTAATGCTGAACACGGCGAAACCAACGCAAATTAGTTAAGTTCTCATACGAACACCCATAAAGCAGTTATATTACAGAGGTACAGCTACAGATGCACTACGCCACTAATACCCCGGTATTTTCTCTCAAATGAACGTGAGACGGAATTAATTCCTTGTCAAATTATACTAAATTTGACAGTCAAAGACCCGTTATAAATGTTATATGAGCAATGACAATCCGGACACCATTAGTTGTCAAAGAGACGAAGATGCTATTTTAATCGATAGAACCTTTATTGCTAACTGGACCCTAATGGTAAATTTATGTATCCAGTGATAATTGATGAAAATACAACTTCGTAATTATAAAACAAGTTCTAAAATTCACTGGTTATTCTCATATCATATTTCATAAAAGTGATTTAATGTAATATTCTTAATTGTAAATGACAAACTATATTTCTTTGTAAATATTTTATAAAGCTAGACTAGACTTCAACTTGTGAAAAGGTAGCTTAGGCCACGAATATATTTAATAAATTTCGTGTACCGCATATGTCGGCTTTGCCCCGGTTAATTAATTAAGTTAATTCCGGGGAATTACACAATGCTCTATTACCTACGTGTATTTCACATGGAATCTGGTTTTGTTTGTCTATACGTTTTTATTGGAGTAATTAAACGCATACTTTTCGCCACAATTTTGTCTGGCTTTTGAGGTTGTATATTTATTTAATTGCATTTCATATTATAAAGACAAACGCAATGATAAATGTGTTCGTTCAAATTTGTGCGGTTCTCATTTCAGTTATATTATTTTGTATTTGAATTTGATTACACCACAAAAATTTATTTATTATAACTTCTCCTCATTCGGTGTGTTATAGAATTTAATATTATTTCTTGTTAAATGAATTACCTCAACTGTTTCAGATATGCCCTTGATAAAGTTTTACGATTATCATAAATCGATATTGTTACAGACTCAACCAGGAGATAAAGGGCGGCGCATGGTGTCCCAAATCCCAGATCACCACCGAGTCCTCAGAATGGCTGGAGATAAACCTGCATTCGGTGCACGTGATCACGGCGACCGGCACCCAGGGCCGCTTCGGGAACGCGCAGGGGGTTGAGTACGCAGAGGGGTACGTGCTGGAGTACTGGCGGCCGAAGCTCGGCAAGTGGATGAGATATCGCTCCTCGGATGGTCATGAGGTGAGGAAACGCATTCGAGCTCGCGTGCATATGTTCAAGTAGACTTCCAAGAGCTTTTGAATTGTCATTGTTGTGAAATCTTACTCGTTACAGTTTCTAAGGAGAAGATTCGTAGCTACACTGCAAGGTTTCATGTTTTCAAGAAAGTGACATTTTAATACATCTTACTTTTGTTTAAATTTCGTTTATGAATATCGTATGTTTACTTTAGTTTAAAAAATAGATAATATTGTTTAATATGTAATATTCATCAATATAAATAAGGACACTTACAGTTTTTAATTAAAAGGTACAATAATTCCAACATAGCAATTAATTTATGATAATATGGTAGGTATGTTGGTATTGCATACAATATAAGAATAGTGATTCTAGTGTTGTGAAAATGATGACAATTTATATTTCGCTTGCACAAATTCGCTTCTAACTTTATACCCCTTAATGGGTAGGTACTTAATAAAAGATGTCTAAACAAAGCTTCTATCATGATAGTTATGTTTTGCATATTGCATAGTTAACGTATTTCAATCACGATACACGTTCTGTTGAATGTCTGTTCAGGGAAATTGTTCAAATTATAAGCTTGTGCCATTATTCATGGCGAGGTAACTGTAATAATATTCACTATACGTGTTTTGATGTATTCGTCAGATACGAAAAAACAAGCACGTTTTTTTCTAATGATGCTTCGTCAGTTGCATACCTCAGCGTTTTAGATCTGGTGATGGTATTTTTTTATCAGGTGAAATACTATTAAAAAAGAATAAAAAAAGTAATGCTAGTTTTTTTGTTATATAAAAAAATTATTCTTTAATTTTTTTGTTACTTCCTTTCGTCTTATTCCGGTTCAATCTGGTGCGTTATTCGACAATCCCGAGGGATAAAAACCAACAATATATTAGGTTATATACTGTTGGTTTTTCCTTCACCACCCAGATTTGAGGTAGATATCATGGTTTGATATTTGTTTGTTGGAATCAACACAGCAATCTCTTCAGCTTTATAGTATACCAGATGTCACTGGAATATTGTAAGCGCCGTAAGATTACAATTTCGCGGAATAGATTCCATATGAATACAGAAAAGGAGCCCCAAGCGGGGCTCCGTTGACTTGCAACCTGTACCTGACGGACCTTTGGGAAAAGTATATTCTCGGCGTATCTGTACATAACTGGGATACTGAGACAAACGAAATATAATGCGTTAAATTACAAGCAAAGATTTACGGATTACAATTACGATAGTTTCATACATTCTTGTGTGTCGTGAAAATCGAAGATAACGCATGATCGACAATTTGCATCAGATAAAGAGCTATCAAGAGTTATTTTAACTCTGGACTTCGTATTCCTCTTTTTCATTCATACATGTTCAATATGAATGATTAAAGTATATCTTTATATGAATAATATTTCGAGAGGACACGCACACATTTATATCAATGAATACTACTTGACCGATATCATCAACTTCCCTCTAAAAGTGATACACACAAAAAGAAAAATAAGTCATATGTACACATACAATTGCATTGTTCAATTCCAGATACTGCCCGGTAATACGAACACCTATCTCGAAAAGAAGAACCATCTAGAACCACCGATATGGGCTTCCAAAATCCGCTTCATTCCGTACAGCTCCCACCGACGCACCGTGTGCATGCGAGTCGAGCTTTATGGGTGCTATTGGAGTGGTAAGTCACTTGTATTATAACCAGCTGCCACACGCAACTTCGCCTGCTCTCGATGGAATATTCATAATTTATTCCCATTTTAGTAACATTTTTGCTTTCATGTTCGGTTCGTGATGCTCTTTATATAATATATTTACTTCCTCGATAAGTGGATATACGTATGCAACAAAAAATTAATTTGTCATTTCGAAGTAGGTGGAAGCTAGTTAAGAGGTTAATAAAATAGATTAGAAATATATTTTAAACTTAAATGTTTTAACATAATTTTTTTAAGTTATAGTTTGAATGATTTAATGATCGAAGATCGAAATTTTTACGAAATACATAAGTAAATATATATGACATTTAGTGTGAGTGTGGAGTCAAGCGCGCATATGTAGTATACCCCTACTTTACTAGCAGGAGGCCCGTATCCTTTTCCACAACCTTTCCCGTCCTTTCCTTTATTACCGACACCAATCCTTTCCTATCCTTTATACCTTAAATGCGGCATTAAAAGCACCGCATTTGCAGCGGGCCTACCTTTGTAAATGTTTATGGGCGGTGGTGATCGCTAACCATCAGGTGAACCACACGCTCAGTTACCCACTATAACACACATAAAATTATTATATTCAGTTGATTTTCTCAAAACTTATGCATAGTGTAACGACTTTTTTTTATTTGAAGGTATAATGGAAAAAGTCAAACACTCTTTATGTTCTCCAGCTATGTCTCATTGAGATAGATGAATTTGCCATCTTAAAGTGATTAAAAATCTATATATGAGTAGTAAAAATGAATCCTTATTTCCCTAGTTCACGTCTTCACGCGTGAACGGCTGGACCGATTTCAAAAATTCTTTCACTATTAGAAAGCTGCAATTATACTGAGTGACATAGGCTATATATGTACCACGGGTGAAACCGGGCGAGCAGTTAGTATTTTATGAAATGATGATGAATGAATGATGTTAATCTTGCATTAATTTGGCATACATAACAGAGCGTTTGATTAGGCCGATTTACGTAATATCAAGTTCATTAATAGAAATGAAGATAGTACAGATTAAGTAGGTTATGTTACAGTCCAACTAAGGATCTAATTATGTGTTATTTTCCATAAAGCGAAATAGATTTATATAATATAAATTTCTAGAAAACACACCAATGTCCCACATGTTAGCGATACCGACAGTTCCTTTTTGTTTGTAAGCAATGCATTTGATAATATAAAATCGCATTCAACAAGTCTGAAGTGAATTTTAAAACATGGATTTGCCCTTATGGCATTATATACCAGTCTGACGTGAAGCGTATATTTCGTTTACTTTTATCCCACTACGTTGCATGAAGGATTTATGTTACATACATATTATATATGTGTAAGTGAAGGCGGTGAAATAGGATAAATTCGAGGAAGAATATAAAAAATTCAGTTTGTGTAGTTTTCATGTCATATTTTTATTTAAAATAAGCTACAACCTACCTACCTATTACTTAACGGACTTTTCAAGATGAAATCATATTTTCATTTTGAACCACTAGTTCCTGATATAAACGCGTTCAAGCAAACAAACAATCTCTTCAGTTCTATATTAATACAATAGATTATGAGTAACATTTCGAGATGAGTGTGTTATACTTGTACAGGTTGACCTATTTTGAAATACTCTTTACTGCTTGTAAAAATATATATTTAATATATTTTAAATCATATTATCTAATAAATACGTTGTATTTTTTTTTTTTGTTTTTGTGTATAAACCGCCTTATAAATATGTACGCCTCTAAGCAACTTGAAATCAATTTCACAGGATGTACATGTCAATTTATTGGCTCAATCATTTATACATCGTTATGTATCGATAGGAGAAAATACTAGAATATACATTGCATCAATTGATACAACTCAACAAATTAAATTACTAGATCGTTCGTTTGACTTGATTTACCAGTCAGCTTCATTTAACCCTTAAAATGCTAGCTTTGCAGAGTAACTTAGTGCTCTACTTCAGTACTTTTGTTGTTTCTCTGATAGCATTAGACTTTTAACTAGTTATTTGAACACGTTTATTTGAAAGTTGTTTTAGAAAGAACAATTTTTCCGTTTCAATTTTATCTACAAAAGTTCATTGTTCGCTATGGACGCGCTTTAGTTTCTATAATTATTAATAAAACGGTAGTAAATAAAAGTTGATTTTTAATAAAAAGCAATTAATGTTCCGTGCACATGTCGCATTAAGAGCAGCGAAACTAATAATTAATTTAAAAGCGACTTTGTACATTTTTATAAAACTATAACGAAAGTAATTGTTCGCATGGTAATGGCGGGGCAATACCCAGAAGTTAGTTATCGCAGTGCTTGCCAGCGAATGTCGCAAATTGTTCTACTTACTTAATAATAGCTGTGATATTTTTCAGTCGTTTTTGTAAGTTGCCTTCCCTGAATCTTGCGATATTGATCACAAAATTTTCGTTCTATGAAACGAAACCTAATTCGTTTCGATGCAATTGGTCGCTTTAAATGATCTTAATTGCATCCAGCGTATACATTTTCTGTATTATTCTCTATACATCTATTTGAGAACTGTTGTCGTTGCAAGATTATAGAAACTCATTATTCCTATTTGACTTATTAGGTATATGTACGTGTGTACATTAACATAACGCAATCAATGCTGGATAAAACGCATCACAAAATCACCATTAGTTATGTAAAGCTTAGCTTTATAGTTGAATATAAATCAGCGTAAGATTATTTATGTCTCTAATAAATAAGGATTGCAAATATCCATCGATGGATAATTTATAACATTGATGTAACGGCGATGCGTTCAATGATTATAAATCAATAGTTACTTGAACGATTATTCTTAAACATCTTTAGCAGATTATAGTACTTATTTTAAATCCAGCTTTGGAATCGTTTTAATATCTGAGAATAATAAGACATACTTCATTTTCTGACTTATAAATTTAAACGTAAAGTTTTCTCTTTATTTAGGATTGCTTTTAACATTAAAACAAGCGAAGAAAAGTTTCGACTTAATAAGTGTGCTTATCGTTCGTGATTACCTTTTTTATAATTCGCTTAAAATTACTTATATGTCCCTACTTATCTTACCCAGAAACGTGCTGTTACAGTATTCGAATTTCTAAACCGCTCATTACAAGGCAAATCAAATTATTTGTTCCGTAGAAAAATCATACCAATCTGAGTCTCCTACTGCATGAAATGGATGGCAGTATGTTCTCAGTACGAGTCAAAATCCCATCCCCTGTTGGTTACGTTAGTTATGAAATGATGTAGCATGTCTAAATTGGGATGCCTCTCAAAATACATATTGGCATTTGTATGTTTCGTAAGATTTACATGCATGTTCATAAAATTTAAATTGGATTCTTTTAAGAAATTTTCACGTTTCTTTAAGTATCTCGCAGAAGTACTCTTAATTAAAGACAGATGGTTTTCAAGATCTTTGACATCTTTTCTGAAAAACTTGCTTGTGTTTACAGTGAATAAATATGCACTTCTTTCAACAGTCGGTATCGTATCCTACTCGATGCCAAAAGGCGACAAGCGTAGCAACGGTGTGGAGCTGACCGACACGATATATGACGGCCAGTGGGGAGAGGAACTGAAGGGCGGTCTGGGTCAGCTGGTGGACGGCCAGTTCGGTGGGGACGAAATACGGGAAGCTGCGAAGAACTTGGCGTGGGTCGGGTGGAGGAATGACTCGAGGCCGAACCCGCCCGTGATCATCTTCGAGTTTGACAAAGTGCGAGAGTTCAGCGCTGTGCATTTGTTCTGTAACAACAAGTTCATGCGGGATGTGCAGGTTGGTTTGATGAATAGCTTTGTGCTATTTTGTGAATTATTATTGTGGTATGTTATAAATATATAGTTTAGGTTAGAGAATTGATTTTAAGATGTTTTAGACGATGTACATTCTAGATGTCTAAACATATCAACAATAACTATTTTTTTTTCTGAACTAGAACAGTTTTAGACGGGAACCGCCAGCTTTCAAAATGAAAATTGAATCGTCAAAATCAGTCCACCCAGTCGAAAGTTCTGACGTAACAAAACAAAGACAGACAGTCGAATCGATAAGCTTTTTTGAAGTCGGTTGAAAAACAGGGAACAATTATTATGCAATTAGACTATTTTTGATCGACGTTCCAAAAAAAATTCAAAGTTTAATACGTGGCAGGTATTCTCGGAGGCAATAATCTCGTTCTCGATCGGCGGCCGCCACTTCCAAGACGAGCCGATCCACTTCACACCGGTCAGCGACAATATATTCGAAAATTCGAGAAACGTCAGCATTAAGCTCCATCACCGGATCGGCAAGTGGGTGCGGATCGAGTTGCGCTTCTCCGCACGCTGGATCCTAATCAGCGAAGTCGTTTTTGACTCGGGTACGTTTAGTGGAGGAGGGAATAAATGCTTTATTGTACACGTTGGCTATTGTATTACAATACATGTTGGATACCACGAGCTTCTCTACACGTATAGTTTTACTTTCTTCATTCGAACCGCTAGTGAATGGGACATGCTTCTTGAATCTATTCCCCGACGAATGTAATCTGGAGCGAACGGGAACCTTCTAGTGAAGCGCGCTCCATATTAGGCCTCATCTTAGCTTACCATCAGATCATCGTCAAACTACCCTAAAATCAAAAAAAAAAAATTTTTTTTTATATGAATGTCATTTAGATCCTATTACTTATACCATAACTTTGGTGGACTTGGTTTTGTTGGACTGATATGATATTAAGATGAGACTTGACACAATATATATTTTCAGATGTAGCGCAAGGCAACTACACGCCGGAAAGTTCGAAACCAGCCCAAACGAAAGACAAAACGAAATTAATACCCACAAGCAATGTGCCCATATCCACAGCTCATCAGGACGATCCGCTGTACATGGCAATAGTAGTCGGTGTCCTAACTGCCCTAGTGATACTCCTCATTGTCGCTGTATTCCTCATCGTCCATAGACACAGGCATAGAAAATGTTTCGCCTCACCCTTGGCCAAAACAACCATAGCACAGAAGAGAACGGTACCAGAGAGCTACAACACGTGCGGTTCCTCAATGTTGCCAGACAACAAAATGTTAGACTGTGGTTTAGATGTTAAGTCCGATGAATATCAAGAGCCATATCAGGCTTTGAAGTGCGCGCCATATTTTAGTTATAGTACTGTGTTGCTAGAGATGAAAGACTTTGTTAAGGATTCAAACACAGCTTTATCTGGTAAGTTTCGAATGAGTTCATAATAAAATATTTTTATTTTAATTTTCATACAAATGCTTAATCTTATGAATTACTCAATATGCAGTCAATCACTAAACTTAAACAAATTGAATAAGTTATTGTTCGTACAAAGTACGTTACGTAAAGTATCGTTATTCTTATTATGTAATGTTATATGTCAAGATTATACAATACACTATGTAAGACATGTGCTTGGTAAATACGAAAATAATTAAATTATTAACCATCCATCTAAAAAAAAATAGATTTAACTTGACATACTATATTATCATTATACAGTGAAACCTGGTTAAGTGAGACATCAAGGGACCTGCAATGTCGTTTCACTTATAGAGGTATTCCACTTACCCAGTGTCTCAGATATACAGGTATAAATAAATATCTGTCTCATTTACAGAGGGTACCATTAAAAGAGGTCTCTTCGCGTATCTTCCCACTTTCATAAACGGATATTAACTTCAGTTTTTCACGTAATGATAATGATTGTAGCTTTCGTTTTGACATTTTTCAAATAAACATTTGTATGATAGTAAAGTGAAACTAAAACTGAAGCTAATTGAAGGTCAAAATTTGTACTTACGTACTTGGAATTACGTGTGGAATTTGTGGGTAGAGTAAGAATGAGTAAACAGACAATGTTATCTCAGTTACAGAGGTTTATGCATATAAAATTTACTCGCTGTCTCAATTATAGAGGTAACTATGATGATAAATCAAAAGAACAAATCCCAGATATAGAGGTTTACCTCGTCCCACTAACAGAGGTAATTCAGTGCCAAAGTGTTGGGACCTCAGCATGAGTTCCAGTTACGGAGGTTTCTCACTTATCCAGGTCTCACTTAACCAAGTTTTACTGTATTTTGTTGTTGTTTATACTTCAACTTAGTAAATTGTTTCACGTCATGTAATTGTGAGACCGAATCTTTTACGCATTTGACAATATCAATTCGATCATAACTAACAAATCTTCCCAACCACGCAGACAGTTCGAACTACGACTACGCGGTGCCCGAGCTGAGTTCAGCGCCCTTACTCACGAAGCGGAGTCTCGCTGACGAGCTGTCCGAGCGCGGCACGGCGCTCGTCGGCGAGCGGGATTCCCCCAGCGACCGGGACACGCGCCGCTCGGCCGGCTCCAAGCGGAGCGCGCGGGTGAGCACACACATACACACCCTCACCAATACGCATGCACGCACTCACTTTACACGCGCGCACACACATACACATCTTCGCATAAACACATACACGCGTACACGCGCACGCACACGCGCACGCACACGCACACGCACACACGCACGCACGTACGCACGGTGAAGGTGAAGTATCAGTGTTAACCGCACTCACGCATGAGGTTGAGGTAGTAGCCGCGTTATATTGCTACATGTAATATTATGATGCTCGCCTTGCTCGATACTCGCTAGTCACATACGTTGCATATCATGTGGACATTATCCATATGCTTTCCACATGCCACATCTGGACATTCTCACTGAAACATACCGGAGAGGATCTTGAATTTCTATACAAACCTTTTGTTCTTCTATATTAATAAAAAAATAGCAAATTAATATACGAGATATAATTTCACAAAAAAACTCAACCACACTTATGCATACAGTTTCACGAAATCTAAAATAAAACTTAATTACAGTCACCGAGCCAACAAGAGGTGCTATTAGATGCTAAGCGGAGACTCGAGACGACGAACGTGATCGAGTTTCCGCGACATAGACTGAGAATGATCTCCAAGCTTGCAGAAGGAGCATTTGGCACGGTATGCATATAAATAAAATAAAGTTATTTCGCGGTTATATTGTAAAATATCTACATTCCAATTAATGTTATTATTATAAGGGGCACCTGGTACACTCACAAGTTTTAGGCAGGAATAGCTGCAAAAGAACGTTTTGTTTTTCTGTAATATATGTAATACAGTGGATACAATTAGTAGGAACGGTATAACTTCCTCTATGTGTAAAAAAGTGAAGTCCCGTGTCCCCTAGTGGGGTATGGGGCAGATGATGTACATCCGTTTGACTGATCGATTTTCTTTAGGGACAAGTAGGTGATCAGCCTTCTGTGTCCTGCCAGACCGAGACATTTTTTTTTTTGTGCGTCCCCACCGGGAATCGAACCCAGGACCCCTCGGTTCTACGCTCACGCGTTAACCACTGTACCAAGGAGGCGGTCAAATTTGACCTCTATGTGTATCAGAAGCAATAAACGATTTCTTATATATGTTATCCCATATCTACTTATTTGTGGCATTTATAATTTTCATTAGGGTAGTTTTTACGGCGAGGGTGATTATTTAAATAAACTTCTAAATTAAATTGTTATTTCATTTTAGTAGCTCTGTTAAAATCATCCACTACAGGTACTAATGGCGTCGTAATAGCTGTATCTGACTGTAGCATATTATGGTATAGATTTAGCCAAAGCTGCTCATAAAACCAATGTTAAGCCAAGCAAAACTCAACTTTACTCCACATTAATAAAGTCGTCGTTGCAGGTGTACGTGGCGGAAGCGGACGGTGTACCCGAGTACAACGGCACGATAACGTCGGAGAAGCGGCTGGTCGCGGTCAAGTTCCTCTGCCACGACGCCTCGCTCAAGGAGAGGTACATCATGTATGAAATACATTTACATTAACAGCACTACGCTACACGGACAACCAACGCTATTGCGACTTGCGTCTGTAGAAATGTATCGTATTTAAAAAATTATTATATAAAATTGCTATTTAAATTTAAATAATGTAGGGTAGTATGAATTGAGTTTTATAGTGTTGTAAAAATAGTATAAGGGGCTAATTTAATAGTTTTGTTATATTGAGGTTGGAAGTATGTTGAATGTATGTTTAAGAGTTGATTGACTATAATTGATTCTGAAATTTAATAGAAAGTAAAATATGAATATGTTAATATTTAGTTCGTAACCAAGTTTGTGTATGTCCGTCGCGATAGTTGGTTGTCTTAGATCCTCGCACAACCCCAAACCCTGTAGATAAGTTTACATGAATTAAAAATTTAAAAATAATTAATACTAAGCCCGTTGTCAGAGAATATGTAGACAAGACCTCAACGTATACAGTTATAATCGGACTATTAAGAACGAACGCGAAGAACGCGTGGCACGAAGTTGCCTATATAGCAGCGAAAAAACATTTCATTAAGTTATCAATAAACCTAATAAATTTTGCTCATTATTCACAGACAATTGTCTTCAGTAAAAAACTCTTTGATTTATTTGCTGCAAACAAAAGTGATATGCAGAAAGAGTTAACAAATACGCCATGTCCTGCTCACACATATAGAATTTATAAGAAATTAATAAATATATAAGATGATTAAGAGCTTGTCTATTCCTATCCTCTGTCTACGTTAAAATCATTCTGAACAGTACTGTCTATGGCTAGTAATACTCACTTTTAATGAATCGAACAAAAAATCAAAACATAATGAATGAATATGTATTTATTTATCAACTTTTGTTCAAAAACTGATAAGATGCGAACGCATTGTCGATTAGAAGTAGTTACACTTAGAAATAAATTAACAAAATTTCCATGCGTACCACACCGCTTCATCTTGTTTCTAAGAAGTACGAATCAACGACAAAAATTAACACAATAAATGGTTAATGTGTATTTATTACGTCCTCATTTACTCTGTTCTTGTAATTGTATAAAATTATTAGATGAAGTAAGTTTTTTAGTCAATGTTACTTTATTGTTGAAACTCCATTTCTATTGCCTATTCGTTCTCTTATTAATTACATATTCTTACAATAATTGCAAATGATGTTAAAACAAGTAATTAGACGATATATTTTTTTTATTTAATATTACACATATTTTAAGAAAAAAAAAACAGGATTCTCTATACATACATGTTTTCAGGGAGGAATTCGAAAGAGACGTACGCATCTTAGCCGCGTTGTCGTCTCCGCACTTGGCGCGTGTGTTGGGCGCGTGCCGCTCGCCGCCATTGGCTGTTGTATTAGAGTATCTTGAATTAGGTAATGTATAGATTTTTTATCAAAAAAAGCTCTTTATAGGTTTTGTTAGGTTAGCTTAGTAATTGCGATGAAAGCTTACGAATTAATTTTTGTTTATTTACAATTTTTTTTCTATGAACTTTAATTTTGTAATCGATTACTGACATACATGGTTGCGGGCATCATATTTGTCTACATTTTTAATACATATAAAAAAATGTGTATAATACATTTATTATAATGTTTTTTTTTTATAATAAATTTTACATTTCAGGTGACTTGTGTTCATTCCTACGTACAACGGCGCCGCCCTCTATGGCGACGTTGCTTCACGTAGTGACGCAGATCGCGGCCGGCATGCAGTACCTGGAGTCACTTAACTTCGTGCACAGGGATTTGGCGGCGAGGTTAGTTTGTGTTTATCGATTGTTGATTTATGGCGAAGGAGTTTTTGCGTCTATTCGTGTGCACTGTGTTTTTTATTATGTAAAACATAGTGGTACTATGAACCGTATTTTAGAATTTTAAGGTAATTCAATATGTTATTTTATTAGTTTAAATTGTAATTTTGAATTAATTTTAGCACCGATTATTCGTTACCATTTTGCTGGACCTAGACCATACGCGGTATATATATAATTAGTCTATAGTTATTCGTTACTATTTATAAAGTGTTAAAGTATCAACACTATAAACTTCTATCAATCAGAAAATTGGTCACGATTCTCTAGCTATGTCTGCTTTCGGTACAAATGTAGCAAGAAAGCATTTATTGCACTGTATGATACGAAACGCTATCTATTCCTAAACGCGTCTCAATATTCAGGAATTGACATTTTGCTTGTTCAATGATCCAGTCCATACGCAGTAATTATAATAAGTCTAGAGTTACTAAACAAAAACAAAAATTAGTATCAACAACATAAACTTCTACCAATCAAAAAAATTGCTTACAAATCTCTTGACTATGTCCTCTTTGGGTACAGATGTAACATAAAAAATATTTGTAGCATTGTTTAATACAAAACGTGAACTAACGTTCGCAACGTAACGTTCCTCAGGAACTGCCTGGTCGGCAAGGGCTACCAGGTGAAGATAAGCGACTTCGGCACGGACAACGAGGCGTACGCGTGCGACTACTACAAGGCCGACGGGCGGATACCGCTGCCGCTGCGCTGGGCCGCGTGGGAGTCGGTGCTGCGCGGCAAGTACACGACCAAGAGCGACGCGTGGGCGTTCGCGGTCACGCTGCACGAGGTGTTCACGCTGTGCCGCCGCCGCCCCTACGAGCACCTCACTGATGCTGAGGTAAGTGGGGGGGATTTGGACTTCATTGTAATCAGTTCAGTAGTTTTTGCGTGAAAGAGTAACAAACATACACATGCATCGATCCGCAGAAACTTTCGCATTTATAATATTAGTAGGATTCTAGTTTTAACGCGTTTCCCTTAGTTATAACTGACATGGGCGTTTATCTACTATTATCTCTCGTTATCTATATATACTCGTTTATCTAGTTTTAAGTAGGGAAAACGCGTTCAAGCGAAAAGCGGCCTATAACCGTAGCTCATACATTATTAACGCCCCAAATCACCCCCATCAACACCAGGTGCTCGAGAACCTGTCGCACCTGCAAGCGGACGACGAGCTGTTTGAGTGCATGGAGCGCGCGGCCGGCGTCCCGCGCGACCTCTACGAGCTGATGCGCGAGTGCTGGCGGCGCGACGAGCCCGACCGCCCGACCTTCGCCGAGATGCACCTGCTCCTCCAGCGCAAGTGCCTCAGCCTCGCCACGTGATATACGCGCTGGCTCGACACGGAGCTGCTGCACACCGAGCTGTGAGCGCTCGTGCACGTACTGATCCTCTCGAATGTTCTTGCTCGCTCAGAACCTTACCCCCCCCCCCCCCCCCCCCCCCCCCCCCCCCAAAGCAGTGATTTGTAGTTTCGTTCACCCTCACGCTCTCTCTACTCTACTGTTAGCAAATAAGCTCTTATTAAAATTATCACAAGCAGTATTAAATGCACAAGAAACAATCAAATTGATCTTTATCAGTTATTTAGTGGTCGTAAATTTTTAATGCGTGACGTTCAATGTTTCCTTGCATCTGAAGAATTGAGAATCTTAATTGTGTTACTATGGAATAATTTTTTTTTTTCTCACATTGTATGTAACAGAACAGCTAGTGTGATAAAATACAAATTAGTTTAAACTTCAATTAATAAAAATATGACACATTTGTGTGTATCTGTCCCATAGTCTCGCATCAAGCAACAATAATGTATTTATTTTCGCTGTTAACTTATGTAATGATTATTTATTGAATTATAAATTTTAATGAGGCTGAGTGCTATTAAAAAGAAATTGAGTCAAAAATTTACGTTTCTGAACGATATGTGTTGAGTCAATGTCAAAACAATTTCTGGTTTCAAATAAAAAAAAAAGTTTTTTGAGATTTTTGTACTCTTGCTTGTAAATTTTAATAATCTATGACGATTCCTTTGAAAGTTTATATTTGTAGTTTGTATTTATATATTTTTCAAATTAAAATATTAATTATTCCTTTGTTACCGTTAGACGTTTTGACTTGGCTCCTATAAATATACATTGTAAATTTGATGCATAACTTACTATGTCATTTAAGGAGGTCCATAAGTGCATAACATTCATAAAATTAAAGACGTACAAATATAATGTTTCGAATAATTTTAATATGAAACTTCTTTTGTTGCCGTTTAATATAATTTACTTTATTTTGAATATATTTACTGTTATATTGTTAATAACATATTTTTAAATATAAACGTTTTGTGGTGTTCTATTTCAACGAAATAATTATTTTTAAAGCACGATTTAACGAATGTTATGATAATAAAACGATCTTTAACTCACGTTAATGATTTAAATCGAACTTGCATAGTTCCAAAATCAAATGGATAAAACTTTGTAGGGTTCTTGATGGTTCTACAATATAATGTTATGTTTCAAGTTTATTAAAATAGTTGTAAACTTCATTGACTCATATTTACGATGTCAGTCAATTAAATATTAGTGCAAATAAAATAAATTAGAACCCTACAAGTAATGCAGGTTTTCTGTCTACGGCGGCAACGAATAAGTTGTAGAAACTGAATGCTATGTCTGTTTCAATAGATATTCTGAATTTGAATATAGAATTTTACGCACATTTTTTACCAAATTAATGTTAAATAACTACTGTTTGAATAAAAGAAAAAAAAAACATACAAATTTAAAATTAGAAACAGAATGTTCTATTGATAACAGATGCTTTAAAATTTTAACGAATGTAGTTTTGTTATAAGGTGCAGGCAGTTCTATGCTTCACGTTTGCTGCTAAGAGTCATTTAGATTTGAACTTTTTCGTATGTACGTGAACATGTACTTAATTTGTGGGAATGTACATTAGATGTTCAGCATTTGTATATAAAGTACTCAATAACTAGAAGGTTATCGATATACTTAATGTGAAGTTATGTTTCGGAAGCTATATAATTTATAATGTAGTGGAAAACTTGATCTATTGGGAGTTGAATTCAAAATAATGGAATGTAAAATTCGTGAAGGAATTAAGACTGTGTAATTTTATTTTATTCAATGAAGGCTTTAATCAAACATCTTATAAACTAAAGACAATCTAACGTGAAAAATAGACTTTAATTTACGCTTTTAATCACTTTAGTTATCTTTGTTCGAATATAAATTACAATTTTGTTAATACTAAATTCAGGCTAACTTTTATAGCCACCCAAGGGCCAAATAAGCCCATCAAAACACTTCGGAGTACAATTATTTCGCGATTGATTTTCTTAGAATATTCAACTTGTCTAAAAATGAAGAACCAACATTCCAAATAGAACCTTAAAGTAATAAACGTAGGTTACATTTTGCTGATTATCTTTAATAAACAGCTCATAATCCGGAGTCACTCACGAAGCTGCGTCGCAGTACGTGCGTTGTTATGGTCTATTCATCATATCAATGGAACTCGAGTGCGCACTTTAGTATAAACGCATTTATAAATATTTTGTTTTCCGCGTTTCATTTACAATCCTAGACTATGAAACACTCGAAAACACGTAGATGCTTCGTATTATGTTGTGATTAGTAAACGAAATTCTTAAATTAATGAGCTTAATAGCTAGTGTAGTGGTGTTGCGTGTTGCAAATATGGGAATTAGGAGATGAATAGATTGTAATCGATTTCTTATAACTGCAAATCGACTTTCGAGTGAGCTACGTATTATAGACATAAGAAATCTGATCTTCCTCTGCTAATCATAGGGTATATGACTGCTTTACTTCGCTGTACTGTACTTTAATGGTAATATAAATCGATTAGTATCAACTTGGAAAAATTATTATAAATCGACCTAGGTATTTGAATCACGAATTAGAAGTAATACGTACTGATATAAAGCAATAGATTCATATATAGAGTGTTTGAAGTTAAAAACAATGTTATTACCGATTATAAATAACTTTAAACGTTTGTGATTATTATTTTCATATATATCTAGGCAATAACGTCTATTTTCCTTCATATCTATATTCTCTAGTATCAAGTTCCCAATTTATATTGCGGATCCGAAATTCTATATCGTCTAGTTACCAAATTATAATAGTAATTTATTTTCGTGTAACTCTTTATTTTAAACAATTTTATTAGTCCCTAGATATAGATGCAAATGATTGATTATTAAAAAAATGGAAAAATAATAAAAGAATTTTAGAAAGTATTTATATGAATAGTTGATAATGGTCTATTTTCCGTAGTTTGCTGTGTTAAAGTTAGTGTTGACAGTCTTCGACAATATTTGAGCGATTAGATAGGATCTAACTTTTTAACGAAATTAGAATAATACTTGATTGTGTTCGTATACACGCACTGAATATAGCGATATGTTTTGTAACGTGTGTCGGGCAGAAGCGGTCTCCACACTGACTGTCTTGTGATGGATTCGATGATAAAGTTTAAAGTGTTCCCCACCACGAATTCTCACAAAACATAGACATGTTGTGGCAACTAGAGACGAAGCCATCTAAAAATGTGAACATACTGCCATTGCAAGCATGCATGTGGTGGACCCTTCAGTTATAGTGTATCACTAGATGTTATGTTTCCCTGTGGACCGAACTAACGGCTTAATATTAAGAGCCTAATATTTGTAGCATTCGAGTATAAGTAGATGTAAGCGATCTTTGTTTGCGAAGTAGGAGAGTATTCACTATTTGTACACAGATGGAACCAATGTACTAGGCTTAGCGGACACTTAAGAGATAATTATATTCTAAGTAAGTAGGAGGACTTACAATAATGCATTTACTTGAATCTGGCCTTACTTTCTTGTTGTACTATCTAGCTTTTAGTCTAGTGATGAGAGTAGTCGTACGGAGTCTCATTCCCTCGTGCTATATATAGTTAATTTAATGATAGGCCACTAATAATAATGATGTACAATAAAACACCCTCTCTGCCTTAGTGACGCTGTTCTTACCCCTAATGCTATTAATGAAATATCATGTTAGATTGAAATTATTATGTACCTTGTAAATACGAATTCTAATGGCTGGTGTAAAATATGAGCACTATGGAAAACTTTAATTCCTAACAATGGTCCAAACTTCACTCGCTTTTTTATTTGTACTATACGATTATACAATTTCTATATAGATAAATAAATAATGATAATTAGTATAGATATAATGTCTTATGCTTTAATTTTATTTTATAAATGTAAATCATGTATTTGACGAAATGCTTAATTTTCATAATCGATTTTTATGAGAAAAGGTTGATACCAAATGCAGTATTTTTATTTTATATTCTACATCTTTGTACCCAAATAAAAGCAATAATCAAACTTTGGTCTTTTATTAATTGTCCAGTGTATCCCTTACTGCTTTACAACATGCAAAGAAAAGAAAAAATGAGCCTGAGCACTCAAGTTTACACATTGTATTTACAAACATTAAGCTTATCACAGTTTCACCAAGAACAACTTCCTGATATTAAATGTTTTTCTCCGTTGTACGTGAGAATTTGTAACAAACCAATTCCAGTAATGAAGTGCTACAGTAGTCTACTGTTAATATGTTTTATACAAAATACACTCGCTGTAAAAGTCAAAGTTATAATGCATTCCGAACAAGAAGATTCCAAAATGGAGGAAGAAGATGGTCCACACACAGAAAGTTGGGATTATAAGAAAAAAATTGAAATAACTATGTTACCTTTTCTGAAGAAAGCTCACAGGCATGCTCTAGAAAAGCAGATCGAGTACGAGGAGGAGAGACCTACTACAGAGAAGCCGAGAACGATCCATCCCAACGAAATGATATTTCCCTTAATATATCGCCAAAGTCATATAAATAGTATGTTTAAATTTGGTGAGAACTGGTACACTTGGTCCACGGAAAAGAGGACAGATGGGTCGAAGGCAGTTAACTATTATCTTTGTTACGACGAGCCGAAACACTGTGATGAAGTCGGATGGGTAATATTTTTTAATAACTTTAATGCATTTTAATACAGAAATAAAAAAAATGTAACGGAACTTAGCAGGCTAAAATGCAGGTTACTTCTAAGATGTTTATAATGAAATAAAAAATGTTATGTAAATGACAATTGAATATGCATAACGAATAAATAAAGCGTTTACTCAACAGGAGCGTACAGATGTACTACCAAAATGCGCATTTCAAATAGATTCCCTGATGCCAGACGACCGCGCTTGCTTGAATAGTTTTGGTGTTGAGCCTCACACTAACGGGGTTTGCGACGGAGGTGAACAAATGAAGGTGGGAAATATCAGTATTTTATTCATTAATTTTTTGTGGAGAATTATCAGTTATTAATAGATCTCAGTTGGTTGCAGTGCCGCTCCTTTTCTCCCAGGACCTGACTATGCGTAAGCGCAATTATCAGCAGTTAGCAGATATGTCCATTTTTGAAGAACTTGTTACAAAATTGTAAAATAAAAAATCTGGTTGTTACTTGACGATGATAAATTCTTAGGTTAGCGACATGGTACGAGCGTGTGGTTCACGGATACGTTCGTTGTGGCGGTTCTTACGCGTGGGACAAAGGCCTGCCAACGCAGCCAAACCAGCTGATGTCAACTCTCTTATATGTGAAGATGAAGAGGAATGCTATATCACTATTGAATATAGAGTAAGAAAAAATTTGATAAAGATTTAAATAACTTAGATTGTACGTGTTTCAAGGAAAATAAACGTATATTGTTATACACCTTTAGAGACTGATATGAAATTTTGCCCGTCTTCAACTTTACACGTTAAAAGCTTAATTTAATTTAACTTTTATAGATACATCACGATAGGATTACATTTTCTCTTCACGAGCCAAGCCGAGGACAAACATTCAAAAGTGCTTTAAAACGAGAAGTGCCAACAGAAGACGAAAACAAAGTGTCAGTGGTGACGGACACTCGTACGCGTGTCGCACACAAATTGAAAAAAACACGCGAAGTTGATCAAAACCCACGTAAAAAGTACCGTTTGAGGTCTAGAAATAAAGTTGCTGAAGGGAAAGGAATTGTGAAGGAACGAAATGACTCCGGGTATGGGAGGAGAATTATAAAAAACAAAATTAAAGTAAAGGAAGATATATCGGAAGATATTTCTGACAAGTGACTCATTTTAAAATATAGATATATTTTGTAAATACATTCTTGTTTTTTTCTCCATCGGATGAATAAGTCATATGGAACTGGTAACTTGTCCTGGATTCCGGTTTGATTCAGGATAAAAAATTCTGACTATGTCAGAGTTTGTTTGTAAACATGAAGATTTCTAATAGTTCAAGAAGTTTAAGTCGGTCGAGTTGTTCCTATTATATTTATTTCATCTTCTTCAAATACAGACGACGACAACAATAATAAAACTTATAAAATTTATACATAATTTCTCCACGTAAAACATAAAATTTTTCTAACCCTTCGAAATTTGTTAACATTCTATATCTCAATCAGTCAGTGGACTAATTAGAGAGTTCTCACACTAAACCAATTGGTATTGTGATTTTGAACCAAAACTGTTCACAGTAGTCTTTTTTGTGCTAGTCTAGCTTTTGCTATATTCATCAGTCTTTATAATCACGTATATCTTCTAATATATATTTCATCTATTTATCATACCCCTAAACTGAAAGAGCAAGGCAGAACAACGTTTGCTGGGTCAGCAATAAAGTAAGATTTCACCTGGTAACATCTGTTGATCAGGTCGTATTAAAATACCACACCAATATAGGAAAATAAAACAACCGAATGCAAAATGAAAAAAAAAGTATTATTGAAAACTTACTTAAGTAACTCTTAAACCTATTTGCGTTTTTTCGAAAACATTTTTTGTTGCTTGTGCGCTTTGTGGCTTTCGTTGTGGAACTTCTTATAGTTAGCGTTCTTATATGGGAACGGTTTCACGAAATTCTTAGAGTCGTCGTTTTTGTTTGTTCCCTTCGCTTTATCCCCATCGGTCGGTTGCTTAGTTTCAGCGGTCGCTTGTTTCGTTTTATTAATCTTCTCGGTGGACATTTTGCGTTTCCTCTGCACCGTCTTTTGTTCGTCTTTGACTTCAACCGCTGATGTGGTGGGATTCTCGGTATCGGTATCGGCGACCTCGGAGGTGCTCGCTTCCTCCGACGTTCCGGCGAGCTCGCCCAGTTCCTTTTCTGTCTTTGCCTTTACTTCTTGCAGCTTTTCAAGCACTTCGGATTTTATCAATTCGTTGCCTTCTCCCAAGGCAGTGATTTTAGCCTCTTGTTCTTTGTATTTTTTAATCTCGTCCGCCTGTAATGTCGTTGTATATTTTAGTAATAGAAAAAGAACGCAGAACGAATGCGGTTCAAATGATAATACATGGTCAAGAGAAATTGCATTTTAACATTTTAATTCAAAATTTAAGGTGCTTATATTTAATAAACATTATGCTAGAATATAGCCTTGATTGAAAGTTTTAAAGAATTTCAGATTTAGATCTCATACTATGTAATTGTAATCTTGTAAAAATAATATACACGTACCCGAGCAATAGTGCGGTACGTCCTGTACCTATCATACGGAGGTATGAATAGCTCGGCGTTCACGTTCAAGTCAGAAATCTGTTAACAAATATAAATCCACTTTACACCAAAACAATAGAGAAGTATTTTATGTCCTGAAGGACGATCAACATAATAGTCATGGAAAATTTGCTGATTAACAATTTATTTCGATAATAATTCTCCGACATACATCTGTAGGGTTCCTAGTGTTGCACCTACCATCTTGTGTTATCAAATATTCGTAAATCAAACAATTTATTACGACTAGTAACATATTAATTCAAGTCCATTGACAATCTACCGTTTAGTTATAAAATCACTAGTGTCACTGTTATATCACGGCTTCGTACAACATACCTGCGGCACATATAAACTAATATTATAAAGAGATAACTTATGTGTTTTTCTAAATCAAGATTTGATTTAGAAAAGCTGGACCGATTTCAAAATTATTTCATCAGTAGAAAGCTGCAGCTTCGCTGAGTGCCATAGGCTTTATATGTACCGCGGGCGGAGCCAGTTGAACAGCTAGTATACCATTTATATACCATCATATATCACATTTATCATATATTTATATCTAAATATCATATTTCCTTCACTTACAACGGTCCCATACAAATCGCTCCCGCACGTGTTACGGAAAGCGGGTATGTCCGGCTGTACGTCGTGCTGCTGCTCCAGCACCTGTTCTGCGGCGTCCAGGTTCACGTCCTCGTCCCTACAATGTATGTATATGTATATATATTTAAATTCCATGTGAATTATTTTCTTTCAAGTGCAACCTTAGGCTACATAGATATTTTTCAATCGCACGTAATTGGGATCTTTTTTGCAAGTGAAAATATCTTTGGGCAACGCTCAGCATGACATTTTATGGATACTGACAAAACAGAACACACTTAACATCGCTAATTTACTATTGTTGTGATATACTATTGAAGTGTGCCAGAAATTTATGGTAAATGAAACCATTTAGGTATGGCACATAGAATAGTGAATTCGATAGAAAATACCAGCAGGCCTCATGCCTCATACCTCATAAGTATAACAGATAGAAGCAGGAAAATATAAAAAACTTTGTATGTGGTAGTCGAGTACGCTTCGGCATGAATTGGGGCAGCTTGCACCGGGGAAGTGCCACATCCTCACAGAAGACCGGCGTGAAATAGCAGACTGCTGTGTTCCGTTTGGTGAGTGGGGGGAGCCGGAGACCTATATCTTCTTTCTTACCCTTCCCAGTCATTTCCAATTATTCCTCTCGTTAATCCTTTTTTAATCCGTATCTAGTTTGAGGTCAGCAATACATTTGTAGAGAGGTAAGGTCTGCAAGCGACCTTACGCCTCTCCAAATGTTCATGGGCGGTTGTAGGGCTTACCATCAAGCGACCTTGAAATTAGAAGAAAGTTGTCCTTTTACATTTGCTGGCAAAACTCTATATGAAGAATTCCTTTCAATATGCTTTTAGCGTAGTAAACATCTTTCGATAGACAAACTTACTTGTGTGAGGTCTTTCCTAAAAACCACACCTCACTCACCTGAAAGTGGGAAAGTGCGACAGGTCGAGCACTTTGTGCGCGTGTCTCGGTTGCTGCAAGGTGTTTAACACCGAAGTGATCGTCGACGGCATCTGATACAGCGTGGGCACCAATGGTAGTTCGCGACACTGGTAAAATGAGTTTATATATTAGTCAATAAATATTATTAGTGCATTGATTCTTTTATTTTTTCTGACGTGCATTTTATGTGTGAAAATGATAAAAATCTTAAAAAGTAACTAAAACTTGATATTTACCCACAAAGTGAAGTAACAAAAGTACTAATAATGTACTAATTAAGACAGTGATCACATGAATCATATTAAACTTTGTAGAGGTCTGAAAGGAGACTCTTTTTACCAGAATAACTTTCACATTCATTACATTAGAGAAGATTAAATCTTTCATATATCACAAGTTTCACTAACACACATTTCGCGAGTACATCTGTATAAAATTGAGATTCGTCTCTATTCGTATGGAATTTCGTTTGGACACATACGGAAAGCAGCATCCGATGTATGGTGATGAGGTTTTGTTTGACGAAGGGCGGCATCGGGTTGCAGCACGCGTTCACACCCTGCACTTCGCGCGGTAGTGCCTCGGCGAGCGCTAGCAACATGTGATTCGGCAATAGGTAGCTGAAATACAATTGGATATTTATCAGGTAATTTTTAACAAATATTATAATGCGCAAAACAAGCAAGACAAATCTTTCAATTAAAAAAATTCTTTAAATTCGTTCAAAAACTCTTTTTAGAGTTAATACTCTTTTAGAGTTAATTTTCTATAACCTGTTCTTCTTTGCGAATTTTCAAAAAGAAAAAAAATTAATAAATGTATTCAGTATGATTTTGAATTATAACAAATAATCATATTTCACACATCGAGTCGAACAGAAGTGCTTACTTTACGAACATTGGTTTTGTATGGTATGGCAACATTTGATCTGATTTGATTTGATTTGATTGTTGCGAAATACCCATCCATCTCAGTATACCATAAGCTTATATACAATAGTATGCACTCAGTATAGCATAAGCATATATATAATACACATACGATGTGCTTTCGTCCAGTTCCCGCGCCTGCGAATCGCGCCACTTGTACAGCAGCCGCAGCGCCGCCATCTGCCGCGAGTCAAACGACTTCTTGGATCGCACGTACAGCGGCATGTGGCTGTCCTCCGTTATCACCGTCTTGTTGTACGTCTGCAATTATATATTTACAACTATTAACTAGCTCTCCAGCAGCGGCATTGCCCGCGTCGGCAAAGCAAAATATAGTATCGGAGTTTTACCCGCACAGTTTCCGTTAAAGTGCGTGCGTGGGCTAGAAACTATCCTATGTCCTTTCTTGGGTCTCAATCTATCTCGGTTCCGTGGTTTAGGGGTGACGAGAGACAAACAGGGTTACGTTCGCGTTTATAATATTAAATAGTGATTTAATTTCGCCATGATGAACTACTGAGCGAATACTTTTCTCAAAGGAGAAAAGTAAATAAAGTTAAAACGATAATATTACAATGACATCCATAGATAATATTGATCAGCATTAAATAACACATTAGTGGGGCGAGTACTTTTTGCCCGTAACAATAATTAAAGCATTTTTCAAATTGTTGTTATTCTTATGTAACTGTTATCATGAACATATTATTATTTATGACGCCAAGGCGACTTGGTTCTCTCGTTTTGAGCAAATTCTTGCTCAACTGAATTTGCCAAAAACGACGAAAGATCCGTGAAATATCGACACATCTCGGAATATAGCTGCACTCAGCTCAGCTAGTTTTCGCGTGTAGGATTGTATATACTACTAGCTGACCCGGCGAACTCCGTACCGCCTTAGCGTTTCAAATTAAATGTACATTTTTCAATATTTCTGAGAGATTTTCTTAATATTTCTTACCTAATAATAACAAATACAACAAAAAAAGAATTAGTGAAATCGGTCCAGCCATTCACGCGTGATGCCGTGACCAAGGAAAACGGGTTTCATTTATATATATATGTATAGATATAGATGAGACGAAACCCAACACGCATAGAATTCACTCACTAATAACGAACTCACCGTGCCACAAATCTGTCTGCTCTGCTCGAAAACCGACAAGAGCAGATTCGGCTTTCCCTGTGCCTTCTCCAAGAGCTCGGCCTTCATCCGCCGCCATATATACAGCAGGTAGTGTGTGTCCATACGCGCGTACTCTATCAGCTCTTCGGGCATCGGTCTGATGCGCCAATCGGCCAGCTGGTAACTGTAAGAATTTTTCTTTTTAGCATTTTTAAGCGTTTGGCATAAATATTATGGATGCTTTCCGGTTACGGTAATAATAATATCGGCCAGTGATCGTCATTCACTTATCATGTCTCTTTAATAATAGCCTTTGTAAAAATTTAAATGTATTTATAATATATTTTCGAAAATCTTCTTTTCTTTTGTGCAGTTGGCATTGTTTGCTAAATAAATGAAGAGTTATTCATTTAATTGTTATACAATGCAAGTAGGCAAATGTCCCGCTTAACATTGCAATAGGGCGGGCTAAAATGATTTTCATTTTCAATGTTTAAAAATTCTTTCACCGTTAAGATAGGTCTATAGTATCCTATTCTCATTAAAATTTAAAAAAAGTTCGATCACGTGTGTCCTTCTATTCACCCGGGAACCCCCCCCCCCTCTCATGTCTACTACTTTCTAAAAAAAAAAAGAAACAAATAAAAGAACCGCTTCTCACGCACCGTTTATCCGTGTCCACGTGGCAGTACTTCATGAGCAGGTACTTGAGCGAGAGCGCGGTGAGCTGCAGCGCCCGCGCCGCCCGGTGCGTGTCGAACATGCCCACTATGTACACGCCGAAGTCGCGCTGCAGCCACAGCACGTCCATCTCGGCGCCGTGGAACACCTGCGGCCGGACCATGCGCGCTTGTGAAACTCTATTTTATGTGTCACATTTTTTTTTTTTTTGCAACTAAATTTATCCCTGTTTTGTAATTTTTTTTGAGACGAAATTTAATTATGTATCAAGTAACTCAGATCAGGATCTGTCCCTCCTTGGTGTCGCAACGAAGCGATTTTATGACATGTATTGTGCGCCTAGAGATAATTAGGAAACAAGAAATATCCAATGTCCCAATTCGTTACTTTTAATATCTCATTTTCCATGACAATTTTGTTTGAATATGCGATTTAGATAAAATTCCAAATGACGCTTAAGTCCCAAGGGCAAAGTAGGTGTTCACTTTATTTTATCTTCAGTTCAATTTTCATAGCGACACAGGGGAATTTATTAAACTAATTTAAAAGTGTATCATACTAATTTATTATCCCTACTATGAAAAATTCTGTCTATATTTCATGCTAAATACAACTCATAATATCACGATTTGGATGAAAATTTATACAAATAACTAGCTGCACCCGGCAAACGCTGTTCTGCCTTACTCTTATCCTTTAGGGGTATGAAAAATAGATGTTGGCCGATTCTCAGACCTACCCAATATGCTTACCAAATTTCAGAGGAATCGGTCAAGCCGTTTCGGAGGAGTATGGCAACGAAAACTGTGACACGAGAATTTTATATATATAGATTATATTTGGACCAAATTATTGGGACCTGAGAAAGTAAATAGGACAGTTACCCAATCCCCGGAAGTCCTAAGGGGACGAGGAATATGAATGTAAAATCTCGGGACTTACATGCGACGGTATATGTAATAAGTATATTATAATAATAATAACGCCTCTTTGGCACAGTGGTAAACGCGTGAGCGTAGAACCGAGAGGTCCTGGGTTCGATTCCCGGTGGGGACAATAAAAAAAAATGTTTCGGTCTGGCAGGACACAGAAGGCTGATCACCTACTTGTCCATAAAGAAAATCGATCAGTGAAACAGTGTATATCATCTGCCCCATACCCCAGTAGGGGACACGGGACTTCACTTTTTATATTATAATAATGTCGGTAATCAATTGTATATTGATATTCTGTTCGACAATTAATACGTGTCGCTTTTCATAACTTGTCAAAATGCGTTTAGGTATTGAGTCCTATAAAAAGTCGATACACTTAGATACGCAGCGCATTCGTACGGATTGTGGCTCGATGTTCAAACGTTGTTTATTCAATGTTCGGCTCAACTACCCTCACTTTGTTAATAGTCTACTAAGACAGTTGATAACAAATCACAGCCAGTCTAGTGACTAAATATACAATAATAGTTTAACGAATAAAACGACCCATTTGATTTCTAAGAATATATACATTTTTACATATAAAGCATTGTTGAATAAATGAGCGAGCAATATATTTATTTTCAATTTATCCTTCCACACAAACAATAAAGTATGGGAAAATATTTTAATGAAACCGGCATGACCTAGAACCAAAAAGTGACGACGTGTGACGTTAACGTCAGAGGATTTGCTAAGGAAAATGAGATATTTTAAGGTCAACAACTTCAGAAAAAGAACCATTTTAATTTTTTCGTTTGGGAAAAAATGGCTTACTGGAAAATAGTGTCTATTATTATTATATATTAGACATTATTTTCCAGTTTGGACGTTTCACAATTCAATAAGAATAATAACAAGGACTGGCCATATTACATTTAAAATATATCGTAAAGTAATTTTTGGAAATAAAATTTAAAATTGAAGCGTACTCAAATTTCATATGAATTAATGAAAGTCGCAATACACAATTTTCAGTTGTGTCAACTAATCTCGAAAGGTAAATTGTCATTTCAACACATTCGCATAGTGGGCCAAGGCCACGTACGTTGATAGGGAAAAAAGGTTAAGGCCAACTCTTCGAAAACGAATGAACGAAAAACGAACGAATGTCGTTCACTCAAAATCTAAATTGTATTGAACAATTGCTTTTACGTAAATACTCATTAAGAAATAACAATGAAAAGTGTTTTTAATTAGCATAAAAGTAATATTAAAATCTTGAAAACATTGGGAATATAAAAAAAAAGGAAATTATTTGATGTACAACTTCGACCTTAATTAGGTTATTATGAGTAAAATTATTATATTATTGTTTCGCTGATGAACTTACTTTCAATTTTTTTGGATCTGTGAACGACAGATTCAGTTTATGTATATGTTCTCGCACCGCCAATGCGTCTATTATGAAGTCCCCATCTTCAGTAGATATTTGTATCAAACAGGTAATGCCTGTAAATAAGAAAATTTACATTAAATTATCTGCATATCTCTTGTAGAGAGAGGAATCATTCGAGTTTATTGTTTAAGGCATGCGTTAAATTGCGTTCAAAATAATAAAAAAGAGAAAGCCTCAAGTGGGTGTATGGATTACACATTGCGCCTATATATTCGTAAGTGGATATTGCCAAGGTCAGCGAAAAGCGCATTGTGTGTCACGCATTTGGTACACAAAATAATCAAAGGCCACCGAAGGATCGTGTGATATCGAATGCGCGGCAGCTAACGGGAATATTCAGTCATTGGCCTCGTTTGGTTCCGTGTGGACACGACACGACATAATATGCGAATTATAATATTTTTTACAAACTGTTTTTAATTGTTTTCATTTCGGTTATAGCTTATCTTGACACCCTTTCTCTGTAGGAATTTTAAATTTCACTCGCTTTGAGGTTTGGTTTTGTTAGACATTTGAAATACATATAGCTTGCACCAAAATCCAATTTAACATTTGGGTATGATTCTACAATGTCTTATTTTAATGTTTACTATGAGAACCGTTATATGTATTTTCCATTATTAAGTGGGCAATCATACAATATATGGAACGAATTAAAACAGAACATCGTAGGAGTAACAAGGTCCGAATATACAACCATAGTATTTAAGTAATATTCACTAATATCTGTTCGCCCCGGTTCCGCCCAGTATTAAACAAATAATAGCCATACTTGGAAACTTACTCTCAATTGACTGTTACTATCGTGGCTCGGGGATGATTAGGCTTTTGATCGAGTAACTACATTATATCAACAATCATAAGTAATTATTCTAGAATTGTAAGAAGGATTCGAGCTCGAATCCTTACTACTACCGTATCTTAATTCGTCACTTGTAAAAGTATATTTCAATGAAAATTAAATACTTTTACGTCAAACTATATGTGTGAGAACGATTCCTCGAAATATGTGAGAATAATTCTTTTGAATCTTATTTCTGAGTATTTTAAAGCAACATCTAAATTCGTAGTAAGTAGTGCTACAAGAATCATAACTTAACATATCCAATTCACGCCCTACCTTCAATTTGAAGAAAATTAAGCTGTTTCCAAAAAAAAAAAACAAAAAATCTAAATCATTAAAACAAAGGAGAATTATTTGCATTGACAACTCTTATTTCACACTCACGACCACTTGTCAGTATATTGAAGTGTCATAAGGGCCATCATGGGCGTAACTAATAGAGATTTAGGAGGCTCAAATCCTAACCAAAATTATTCATAATCAAAAAGAATTATTAAGTAGAAATAATCAAATATACCCCTCCCCTCTTCGCACACACGAGCTAGAATCTGCCTTCACCCGTGTGTTACACTTGACATTGAAAAGTCACTGCTTCTATTAAATCAACTGCATTGTAAAGTGATATATATACGGATATATATTTTGCAAAGTTAGATTGGTCGTAACGACGCTTAATTGAATCAAGAGATTCTGCGCGTAGATCTATAGTTGCATCTGAATAGACACAATATATGCAAGAATTCGCTCACAATAGACGGTTTAAAGCTACACATACAAGTGCAATTTAGCAGTCCTTCCTGATAAAATAACGTTACGTAATAAGGACTGCTAAAAATTGCACAAAAATTGCAGGATGTTATTGTAATTTTCTATAATAGTTACGATTTTTTTGTTGTAAATTGTCACTCTAATAAATACAGTACAATTTTTTATTTGATTCCAGATTCACTGCACATACATTCATGAAATTTGTTTCCGTCTTATCAATACGAGTATTTAAACGATTTATAATACAGAATATTTTGTTTTCATTAAAATTGATTGGCTGATTCTTTCTGTACGTATAAAATTCTAAAAAGACTACAGGACATAATACAATTACGGAAATTCAAAGAAAGTTATCGATAAGATAAACTAGTATGAATTAGAATTTAAAGTATCATTTACAACACGCCGATAAGTGATACGAAATGCTATATTTACATTAATATTCAATAACTAGCTGTGATCCGCGGTCGAAACCGCGTAAGTCCGTATCCCGTAGGAATATCGGTATAAAAAGTGCCTATGTGTTATTTCAGTTGTCCAGCTATCTACGAAGCAAATTTCATTGCAATTTAAAAAAGTAAAGTAAAAAAGTAAAAGTATATATACAAGAATTGCTCGTTTAAAGGTATAAGATAAATAAATTATTTGATAAGCAAAGTTGGATATATATTGGGTAAAATTTTTGTGCTTAATTGACAGTATGTCAAGTTTAGTAAGAGTTAAATGCAATTATCTCTTGTTTGTAGAACAAATAGCGATATTTGTAAAGGAAAATTAGACATTCGTACGATTACTCAATTATGGTATACCTTGTCTCAAAACTAATGCAAATATTTTAAAGACATATTTGTTTTTAAAGCAGTCGGCAGTAATATATTTGCTTTATTGAATTATAAAAAATAAAAACCATAAAAAATTAAATTAATATCAATATACACAACAAAAAGAAAGGTGGAAACATATCATTAGAAAACCCGACACTCGCCTGCTGACGGTGACGAAATTTTAAACGACGGGTCAAGGGCGTCTGATGAAAACTTAGCAACAACCGCTGTGTAAGGAGTCCAAGTTCACGATACTATACAACTTATTAATACAATCTCAGACATAATACCACATTATATTTCTAAAATATAAATCTTCATTAAAACAACATCTATATAATAAAGTACTGATCAAAATTAACAAACATGCCATTAATGTGATCTCATACACGTTTGAAATATATACAGCATCAATTTATAAAATACGGTAATTTACTTGGTAATGTAAACGCATTACAATGACACGGCCTCAGTAACTTGTACGGCTTGCGGCACTGTTGTATGAAACAATATAAGTAAAATGCGTGTGTCGCGAGATAAAAGCGTACGTCGGATGCATACGGATCCGGAAATCTGATTATCTTTTTCCGTATTACCCTTGTAACGGAGGCATAATGAAAACGACTAAGAGTGCGTGTTTTATTCAATTGAATTAATTATCATTTTGAAGCAGTTATCGTGTACAATACAAAATAAATTCGTCTTCGATAATATTGATTCCTTCCGACAGCCCGATGTAAATTCTCACATTCCCATATTCATTCTTGGTAATATTATAAACGCGAAAGTGTGTATGTATGTCCTTCTTTCACATCAAAACGGAGAGGTTTTATGATATGATATCTGGAGATAGATAAGCTACAGAGTTATGTTCTATTTCAGGTAGATGTATATAGAATCAGGAAAAATATTAACTTACTATTATCAATACTTCTGTCAGAGAAGAAGTACAGTAGTGCAACATCACTACATGGTATAAAACAAAGTCACTTTCTCTGCCCCTATGTCCCTATGTATGCTTAAATCTTTAAAGTTACGCAACAGATTTTGATTAAGTTTTTTTTTTAATAGATAGAGTGATTCAAGAGGAAGGTTTAAATGTATAATAACATATATTTAAATGTATATCAATAAACCACTCCGAGAGGACGTGGGTGAGGAGCCGCGGGCAAAAGCTAGTTAAATATTTAAGCTGAAACATTCTAGATTATGTTGCAAAAGGACATAAAAACTAAGGTTGTCACAGCTCAATAATTCTCAATGTAGTAATTATAACATTTCTTTCCCGTGGGCATTTTTCCTTTGACTACGCGAACGAAGCCGAGGCGGAAAGCTCGTTAAATATAATTAAATAGAGAATTCATATTGCAACTACGGGGAATGTACGAGTAAGTAATGTTTAAATACAATTACAATAAACAAACATGATCTTATGGTCGTAAGTATTTTAAAGTTAAGAAAGATTTGTTTAAGTTCAATATTTATTATAGGTAGTACGTACAGCTCAGATTCCAGCCTCCCATCAGCAAATCAAATAAAATAGACAAATGATTGAAGGACAACGCTTAGCTCTAAACACAAAGAAAGTCGTGTTGATTTATTCTCTCTGTATGTTTGCATTTTAATAATTATTGTATGATAGAATATTTAACTTATAGGACAAAAAACACCTATTATAACCTTCTGTTAAATTTTTCATTGTCATAGCGTGCAACCGAGCTGGTGGTTAAACTTATGGTAAACGATTACCACCAAACATTATTTGTAGTAGGGCTTTTGCAAATGCCCCCTTTTAATCGGTAAGAGATAAGGAGAATCTATCATAGATTACAGGAATAAAAGAATGTATTAGCAAGGGGTGCTGGATGAGAAAAGGAAATATATGTCCTAGAAACAAATAGCTAGTAATAAACCTGCCGTAAGTGAGTAAATCAAATATCTAGGTCCAACTTGAGTGTGTACAGATCTTTATGCGTCGGTAATAATGGGAATTTGATTAATTACTACTTTGTATTATAATATTGTATACAACTGGAGCGAGTCACGTTACAGTGTTGTCAGGCAAGCGATAGGATATGGAGTTAGGAGATAAGGCACGGATCAAAGAATTGTTTCTCCACGTTACATGGCCTTACAATCCCTACTAATATTATAAATGCGAAAGTAACTCTGCCTGTCTGCCTATTCTGATGAAATTTGGTACAAACAGTTCGAACCTTAAGACAAGACATAGGATTGTTTTTAAAGGGGTATCCCACGTATATATATCCCACGAATAGAAATTACGCCGGTAAAACGCTAGGACTGTCAACTTCTGAGACTAGCGGGCGAAGCCGGGGGCAGAAAGTTATCTATAAATTATATCTGTGACCAGCCCAAGTTAAAGCGTTTTCTTTAATCGTGAACATATAAAAGAGATTGAATTGAGAATTCTCAAAAACATTATTTTACATACAAGCAGTTACTATTCATATCTTTATAAGTATCTCAAATTGTACACGAGGCAGATAGGAACGTCGTATTGTATAACCGATCTGTTATTTGACCAATCAACAGCGCGATTGCTTCGTTATATATTCAGAGAGCGCATCCTCAATCAAACTTGATTACCTTTTGAAGGGGAACAATTTTCTATAAGTAAACACTGCGACGCAGTATAGTGCAATATGCGACCACAAATTGAATAAAGTCATAGCCATGTCTATCCTATATGTGCATAAAAGTACCATTTCAATACAGAATACGGAATGATATAAACTAGTAAAAGGTAATGAAGAAAAAAAATATGTATATAATGTGGGTAATTAATGATTATGCATTACGATAACGTCAAACGCGTGGAGTTGAAATTAGCCGTTAATAGTCCAATATCCCACTGGTTTCATACTAAATGTTTCTGTTTTTTGGTAATAAACTTGGATGTTGAGGGTGCAAGCAATAGATTATTAGCAATACATTGCTTGTTTAAATTTTGCCGCGAATAATATTTAGAAATGGGCGTTAATTTTTCATCAATGTAGATTCTACTGGAATTTATTGATTGCTACAAATTAATGAAGAAAAAAAAACAGAAATATTCCGCGTAAAAATCAAGTACTTATTGTTTCAGATATTATTTCACTTATATAAAATAAGCGTTCAAATGCTTTTTTTATTGAGGCGATTAATGCGTTATCAGAAGTGCATTATTACTCTAAGAATAAATGCAATTCAAATGTCAATCAATCATTAAGAGCGAGTATATGATATACCTTATGAATAAAACCTGTCTACTTTCAAACGAGAAAAAAAAAACAAGATTATTAGACAAAAGCCGAACAATGCTGCAAGGGAAACGTTGCATTGAATGCCCAAAATCAAAGAGGGAACACGTATAATTTTGGACGAATACAAAACGCGGATTGGCAACGTCGCGTTGCATACACATTGCTGAATTGTTGCCGGGTCAGATATTCACATACTAATGCATAACAATCAAATAACATACGACTCGTTTAAACGTACGCTTTATCGTCCAACGAGGGTTAAGCCACTTTCAAGTGCGCCTTAATTTTTGCCCTATCACATTATCTTTGTGTGGACTACGCTTACCGTTGATGGTCGTATTAATTAATTATATGCACAAAACATGCCGATTCTTATGGTACGTAAACTTAAGAAACCTAATAGTTTCGTCATATCATGCCGTCCGTCCGTGTGTACAGCCTTTCATCCCAACATAGATATTACTATTAGATGTGTAATAATAAAACTGAAATTTGGCACACTACTGAATAACCGCCAATAAACATTTTTAAAGCCTTATGTAAGTGGCAATGATTGGACTTCTGGACTGGATTGGAATTTTGGACTTCAATCGAGAATCATAGCCCGAATGTGGTATCTGGTGAGCCATATCTCTCATACCCATAATTAACACAACTAACATATTATAAATAGAAGTATGACGTATTTGTGAAGAAAACATATAGCTTAAATAAGTATTACATGTTTATTAATTATTAGGTGGAGGAGTAGATCTCTGACATCTGTTTTACTTATTGTTTGACTGTGGTTGTTGCAATAAGCTATTGTTTTAATTATTTTACTGTGTTTTCTGAGTAAGAGCTTTGTTCTGTATTAAGGCAAATAGTGTAATAATTATTTGAAGTCATAGTAGTGACTCAATTTTTAGGAATCCCTTGAAATGTTGAATTTTTAGCATCTAGCGTGCGTTTCCAGGACCAAAAAATTCGTCACCAGGAATTTTGTTCATGTTTTTATAGGGGAGGTAAGTGAAAGCCTTACTTCAAGCTTGTGGGGGGAAAAATCATTGTTAAAATAACCCCCAATAAGATTGTACTAGTGTCATTTTACTATATACAAAATTAGCTAAAAATGTAAATCATTTTGTGTTTAAGCTCTTTATTTTTAATATTTCAGTAAAAATAATGTGTTACAAATTTGAAGACAACTCAATTTGCTACAAATAATGTGTTGCCTTCGTTTTTCTGTTTTGTATTGCTTAGTTAGGAGATAAATCAGGAAATCCTTTGTTCGAGATGCCGGTCGGTACCCCACAATCTTGATGTTGAACATCTACTGACCTCCCCTACTTATCAATCAAATAAAATTACGTCCTCAAATAAATGCGACCCTCAACGTAACTTTTTAGTGTACTAATTTACAAAAGCGTTTCAAAGTCAAAGGTAAACGCAACATAACAGAAGTCAGAAATCAATTATAACTTCTTATCTATTGTTATGAAGCGCCCGCACAATACGCTTAAGTACAGTGTGATAAATAATCTATACAATCGTTCGACGAAGATGTCTAGACAGGTCAATCGTGCAGAGAGCAAGGGGCAAAACGCGGGAAGAGGGAGCCCGAGTTACCCATGTTGTTAGTAGCTCGGGACACGTTTTCAAAGGGTTGTCGCGCGCACGTCTGAATAAAAATTATATGTAATTATGTTATCAAATGGTACGTATTTCTTGTGCTGTGAAAGATTGCAAATAATTTTCTCGGAAAGGAATGGGTTTTCATCAATTCAGAGAATAAAACTAATAAGAACCTAACTTAGCCTTCACGAAAAACGTTAAATTAATAAGAAGAATTTCTATCCATGTAGCGTGTCTATGAGATTGATATATATGAACAATTGGTACTAAAAATTTGATTTTGATAGAAGTATAAGATACTTAAAAAATGGCTATAACTACATTATTGACAATTATTGAGTTGTGACAACCCTAGCCTGTATAAACTTCCGCAAAATTATCTGGTGTCTAATAAATGTTGCGGAAGGTAAGCCAAAATGGTCTAGACGTTTTCGAACAATACTACAACATATTTTTATAATGTGCTATTGGCATAAAAAAAATGCTAAATGCTTAATATATACAAACAAATCATTGTATTAGTAAGAATAGAACATTACAACAAGTATACGAACAACAAGGCTCAGAACCAATCCATAAACAAAACAAAACTGACCTTGGTACGTCCTGTATGAATGATGCTCTACATCCACAGCGATTTCATCCACTTGTCTGAGATGTTCAACCAACGCATCCACTTGTGATTCGGTGTCGATGTACGTCAATTTCGTACTCTCCAACGAAGGGCTCATTTTCGGTTCTTCTTCATCTGGATCTATAAACTTAAACGGCGGCACGTATAAGTCCAATTCCATTCTGTATGGATGTTCATATCTGGGAAACAAAAAATTATATATCAGCATAAAGAGAATCATGAGTTAAGTACCGCACAATGTCGTTATTGTCTTCAAACAAACGAAACAAGATAGTCTTATAGAAATAAAATTTCCATGTAATTTATTTTAGTTACTAAATTCATATGAAATTTTGTGTGCATATTGGATATGTCTGAGAAAAGGCTAACATATATTTTTCATACAGCTAAATTATAAGAGTAAGGCAGCGTAACAGTGTTTGCCGGGCCAGCTAGTAATAAAATATATAACCTTATTTAAAAATGTGTTGTAATTTATTATGCTGTGTGTAAATGTTGCTGTAAAATATTTTTATAATAACTTACCCCACAGCTTCACCTTCATCATTATATATAATATTTAATGCCAACGGTTTAATGTTATTCGGTTTATCGGATATCTTTGGTACCCACAAGTTTTCGGAATTATCAACTGGGTCCTTAAAAAACAGTTGTGGTCTCGGAATGTTTTTTGCTCCAATAAACATTGTTGACCCCACCTACAAAAACCAGGAAAATATATGTAAACATATATATAAGTTGTGAACACAAATCGAAGCACTTTAATGCAATAAAAATATAGGAAGCAATTTTTTTTATATCTATATATATAAAATTCTCGTGTCACAGTTTTCATTGCCATACTCCTCCGAAACGGCTTGACCGATTCCTCTGAAATTTGGTAAGCATATTGGGTAGGTCTGAGAATCGGCCAACATCTATTTTTTATCCCGATATTCCTACGGGATACGGACTTACGCGGGTGAAACCGCGGGGCGCAGCTAGTAGTTTAATAAAATGCATACAAATCTTCAACTATTAAAATTAATATATATAGGTATATGTCACCGAAACATACAAAGGTGTTTCCAACACCGTTGTATTAATAATGCGTTAATATTGCGAACATATGTCACAGATCAAAATTTTTCTACACTGCAAATTCTCAAGTTAATAAGAAATAATCTAACTGTATCTACAATCTTATAGAGAAATATATAAATCTAATTATGAACTTCTTTAAATATCCGTAATCATTGTATCCAAATTTTAATTAAAACAATACAATCTGCAATCATTTACCTGTATTTTCGTAATAACAGGTGCATTGTTCCATTTCCCACTAGGATTAGAGAGAAAATTGGCACTGGTGTTAACTCCACAAACGCCATCTATATTAATGTGTATACGATCCAACATATAATCGTTGGCGTCGATTATTTTTTCCGTGTTGTTTTCATTATCTTTGCTGTTGTGCAATGAAAACACTTTGTAAGTACACATTTTTTATTGATATTTAACATTTAAAATAATATGTTACATTGCAAATACGTTTATGCTTTTCATTTCTAATTCCAATATTTATTTTCACATGAGAAAAAGATAAAGAAATAAGTACATTCGCTGTATTTTATAATAGTAAGCTAAGCTGGGAAAATTCCGCCATTTCCTACATATGTAGCTTCATATTTGTTTGAGTCAATAAAGTGGATTATGATAAAACTTGGTGACTTAACTTTGTACCTTGCATTAAAAAATACCTTATGTTATGAATGTTATCAATGAAAAAGGGAAGACCCGTGTGCTCTAGTGAGCAGATGAGATTCATCTATTTCACTGATTTTTTGCAGGGACAAGTAGGTAATCAACTTCTATGTCCGAGACCTTTTTTTCCGTGAGTCCCTACCGGGAATCGAACCCAGAGCCCCTCGGTTCAACGCTCACGCCAAGGAGATCGTCAACGAAAAGGAATTTAATAAAAAAAGGGGAATGGATAAAACCAATTCTGCTCAGAAGATTATCTTCTTTCATTACCTTCTTATTGAAGTAAAGTAAGTGTTTAAAGAGAGAAAATGATAACATCAGCAAAAAGGGAAATAAAAGCTTTCGCATTCAGCAATGTAAAATAGCTTAACATAAAATTATATAAATGACATTCTAAAATTAACATATATTCAAAAAATACTACTGGTAGATTGAAACCCATGTAATGTATGTTATAGAAAAAGCAATTAAGAAGGAAGTCTAATGATATGTAATATCAATCAAGTTAAACACAAGTCAACAAATTAGTAAAACTAGCACTATATTTGCCTACTTGTAATATTAATAGCTTGAAAATTTTTTATAATGTTTATTAATAATAAGTTACAAAAACATGGCTCACTGCTTTGCATTTCCCTGAGATAGTAAAAAAGTTCGCAATTAAATATGCAATTACAAATTTACAAAAAAAGGCACTGAAGTTATATAGTTTTCTATTATCATGTCTGAGAATTAACACAGGTGTTTATACATCTATAATAGCCCATTACTTTAAATTATTGTTTCTATAAATGACATATTTCAAACCAAGATATCCTGTAGGGTAGCTTGCAAAGATGATAATGGCTATAAAATTAATGACATGAAACATCGCTGTGCAAAATGAGATTGCAAATGCATTAAAGATACAGAATAAAAGTTGAAGACCAAGCCATTTTTTTTTTATTTTATTACTTGTGATGAACAAGAATTTTATAAAGATATCCAATATTATTTTATAAATCGGCCCAGCTATTCTCGTTTTAGTAAGAATAACAAATGGTATTTGATTTTTATATATATAGATGCAGAAAGAGGATTCTTGTATGTTGTCCTGCTAACCACATGCTTGTTATAATGTTAAATAATAGCATGAAAACAATGTCACCACCATGCTTTAAAAGTCTGCTCAAATATTATGAATACAAGATATTGCAAGAATAATTATAGATATATGTAAATACACAATGTACTCATGAAAATTATACAAATGAGAATCAAGACAAATATATTAAACAAGCAATAAGTTTACATAGATATTATACAAAATATGTATTGAAAGCATTGAGATTTTGAGGTCAAATGTGGCATAAATTCATTCATATGTACCAACTTATTCCAAGCCAACACACATAGTATGATAAACATTGTTTTGGTTTGAATATTCTTAAAATGTAAATATACTTACGCCTTAAACTTCACTGATGGAAGATCGTTGACCACTATATTGTTTGATTGTACAATAACATTTTCGCTTATTTGGTACGTTACAACATTGAAATCACTGAAAGTTCTGAATACTCTGTATGATGTGCCTATTGGCATATGGTTTGATGATTTTATTGTCTTTGTTACTGACATGTATCCATCCTGAAATATAAATTGTATTTGATGAATGCTATCAATTATAAATAACAAGAATGTTGTTTAAAATTGAATTATGCTGGATTTATATCAAAATAAATAAATAGCAATCATCAATAGTTCATAAAGATGATAAATAATACGCTGCTGTAGATTTTATATAAACCACATGCTTGTTTAATGTGAAACCACAATAATGGTTCCTTGCATCATGTGTTACGGTCTCCAGATACTGACCTGGTGGTCATGGGACCACCGATGAAGCCTCCAAGCAAAAAAAATTAAACTTGCAAATCTGTGAATGCCTTTAAATAATCAAATATTCCAAATAAAATAAAAGTATTTTTTTGAAGTGCATTAAACATGTGGGTACAACAAATTTTACTTTTTCGAAGAATCAATTTTTAGTTGAAAAACTCACTGGTTTTTGTTAATATTATTATACACATCTTAAAATGAGAAGGAATATCATAAGATATCGATCGCAGTTCCAAGTACCTATCCTTAGACATTAAAATTATTTTTTCTCGAACTTTAGAGGGTAGGCAAGTTTCAAGTGATCCCAATTGCAATACAATCAACTGCTACTTTAAAAGAAAGTTGTGCATGGTCAGAACGTATAGCATACACTCATACAAATTCTGATCCATGTAAGTGAAGAAAGCAAAAAGGATTTAAAGTAGCCCTCCAAAGTATTGTGACCACTTAATAATGTAGGTAGACTGAAAAGTTACACATTATGATTAACGATAAAACGCATGCTTAATGTATTAACAAACAGTACCTGTACCTGTGTTACAGATTTCAAATGTGGATAGAACTCAGGGGCTTCAGGATTTAAAACAGAGTTCATATTGTAACACAAACGAAATAAAAAGACGGAAAAAAAACTAAACTATTTCTTTTGTAACACGCGTGAGATGAGCTGTGATTTGTGAAGAATGAACAAAACAAATTCGATGTAACTGAACGACTTACACAGATTAAAAACGAAATTCTCCACAGACTAAAATAAGAACACATGCATATTCTCTATTGTTTATAGTCACAACTACTGGAAAAAATATAACCCAAAAAATCACATTCCTTATTTTAGTTAGTGGCTATAAAAGTATTGTATTTGCAATTTGATATTTTTAAAGCTGAATGGTGTATGGGAAAAATTTGAAAAATCCAAAAATTCACGCACGATAATTTAATTTCTAACAATGAAATGAATTTCGATTGCTTTATTGCTGACTTAAAATGATCTTCGAAAAGACATAGTTTTAAGTTATACTGAAAGACATTATAAAAGTGATATTTTAAATGGGAATTATCATATTTTAAAAATATCATAACATTGTTGTAAAATAGTTAAATCAGAAATACTGGCGATAGAAAACAAATAGAAATAATTTTAGTTTAAAAATTTCTTGATTTTCGCAAGACCCGAATAGTCTCTGCGAGAGTAGTATCTACTACTCGGGTGCGACTTAGGATAGAAATATATATTACTATTACAATTTTCAATTTCTTTTTTATTTTAAAGAAAGTACTAAATCGAATTACTCATGTCAATCGTTTTTTATCTGTGTAAAAATTTTATGTCAATGTCAAATGTAAGATGAATAATAAATAGATTACTATAAACTTTTTATTTGAATATATCTTCATAAGATATAAATCAATAAATGTACTACTGTAGAATAAATTATACAAAACTTTTAAAAAGATTGTAGATTGAAGATCATTACAAGCTATATTTTCTCTATAATTTAGTAGAAATGTACAATAGTCGATACCTAACTTGCGAGCTTAACATCACGTCACGACTCACGATGAATAATATATCGAGACGTTATGATGGCTGCACCTTGACTTCGGTGTAAATTTGCGGTTGCGCACTAAAACCTCAAGTTGTACGCAGCTGCAATACAAAGAATCTGCATGAGAGAGCAAGGGATGGAAAATATACTTACCAGTTAGGTATATTGGTGGTAGGTATCACTATGTCGATATTTTATGGGATAGGCGAAAGACAAGAAATGTAAACGCGTTTGTTTTCATATTTGTTGCTTGTTACCAATTGCCTTATGCATTCAGGATAATCACATGTGCCTCTTTTCGAAAATTCACTGTTATTGTTTGACATGACTTTGGAAGATCCATTTTATGTTGTGAAAGAGTAAGTGTCTTTACTAAACCTTTGCCTATTATTTGAATAATTATCTTTTATTTACAAGTGCTATTATATGAAGGTTTTTCTATTGAAATCTTTTTTACTTTATTTCTACTATAGATTGTTTTTCTTATTTATACATAATAATCATTACTATGTAAATTAGTGATTTGTGTTTCTAACTGCATTTCGGTGTGCATGCATATAAGTATAGATGAATATGGATTTAAACATGGTCTTTGTTTTAGATAGACTTAGTTAATATTTTTTCTTGGTAAATATATAAAGTTGGTAGTATACAATTTCATTCTGCTCAATCAGAATAATTAGTCATGCAAGTTCCGTTTATAATTAAATGGTATGGGATGGTATCATATTAGATACTAAGAGTAGTTTACTTTCACATTTCAATGATGAATGATAATGAAAAAAGAAGTATCACCAAATTGAATCATAAATAACATGTATGGTTCTTGAATGCGGACCTTCATTAACCAAGTCAAATACGTCTAATGACTTTTTATCAATGAATCTATCATAGCATTTTTATGATATTACAAGAATTTATAATAGCCTCATTTAAGTTACTTCAAAGGGAGTTCAACTATGCTTTAATAAACTCTAATAAAATTAATTACAGAAAATATTCGTTTATTCCATAATTTTTGCATTTTTGCTACTTATTTATGTTGTAATATTACTTGTATAATAAAAAGTGTATATTTAAAATTGTTAGATGAGCTTAGATTAAAAATAAAAGATATTTGATTTAATATATTTGAATGATATTATGTGCTGCTATATTTCTCTATATGTTTTAATGGATGAGAAATGAGTATTTCTGTGTATTTAAATAACCATACAATTTATGCGAATTTTATGATTAAATTACCTAATTTTATAAGCAACTTATTCAATATCATTATGTACTAGGGGTTGGTCAATGCTTCTTATATATAAATTATAGTGATATCGTTTTTGAAATTGGAAAAGTAGTAGCATTACTAAACTAGCTCTTCAGCTTCATATTATTATAGATTCCAATGTTTTTGATTAATACAATATGTTTGGGTGTGGATTGTGTGCCGCACAAAATTTTCAATTCCTTAATGTATTCCATCTATCTAAATACCTAAATCATAAACTAGAAAATACAGCATTTTAACCAACTAGCTATTGCCCGCAGTTTCAATATGGTCAGACGCTATGGTGTACCCATCGCATGAGATTTATTTTCCTATACAAATAGCAAATTATTAATGCTTAATAAGTATTTTTTTAAAAGAAAATTATGGTTTTATGCATTTGTATACAAGAATCTTACAATAATAATAAATAATATAATAACGATAAAAATCACATTAAAATGTGTGCTGCAGTTTCTTAATAATGTCCCTGGGCCTGTCTTGATGTAGCTGGGGCTCCTTCCCGCATCTTGTTCAAGTACAGTTGATTTAGATGGATTATTAGAATTTGGTATCATACATGAAATTCATTATATGTTCATAATGAATTTCCCATCATAAATATTATATCGAAGACTATCGTCATACAACACTAAATATGTGTGAAAAGTAATAAATATATTTTTTTATTAGTGAGGTGTTCCGAGCACTGAACAAGACACGCGGCTTGTACCTCCGTTGGCAGGAGCTGTCCAACTCCCCCATACTTCCCAACAGCGCTGAAGTGGAATGGACTTCTATAGAATTAAGGAATGCACTCCGTAGTATCGAGTGGGACTTGGAAGATTTAGAAGACACTATAAATATCCTTTTTTATAAATGTTTTTTTCTGAATTTTACTTGCTTTGGATATATTATAACTTTTATTTAAATATTCACGGATTTTGTGACAATTATCGTGAAATATATCTAAACCATTGACATACTCATTTATCAGTTTACTCAATCTATATATATTACTATGACTAATATATTGATTTTCAAATATCCTCAATTTGCATTTCTCAAATGGCTTCAATGTTTATTTCTTGGTTTACGAGAAAAAATAAATAAGTAATTAAATTACCATAGGTATAATGTTATCTGATTAATGATTTTTCCTTACATATAAATTTCAAATACGTATCGCAGAGAAGAATTCTTCAAAGTTTAAAATCGACAATAAAGAAATTTGTGATCGACGCAGCTTCATAGAAGCAACAAAACAAGAAGTGAAGGTAATTTAGTTGATTCCTATGGTTTGTATTTGTATTAAATTTTAACAAACAAAGCGAAAGAATGCATGGTTATTACAGCAATACATTTTCTATTGTTTTGCGAGTTCCATACCCAAAAAGGACTTTATTACAAAGACGTTATAAATTGGGTGACCACTTTTTTTAAAGATTATTTTTCCCAAGCCAATTGATTCGTTCTTGAACAGCTTTCTTCGGCAGGATTTCGTTCTTAAATACAATAATAATCGCCTACATCATACTACGAAGCGAAACATTTTAAAGGCAAGGGGAAACATTTAAATAGGATTTCAATTTACGACCAAACCACAAGAAAAACGCTCGCATGAAGCTTGAAAACGTTCGAAATCAGTATAGGGATTTTTCAATACACTTATAAATTATACGGTAGTTTGAAAATACAAAAAAAAACAACTGTTGATTTATTATATAAACGTGTTTTTATATGCACAAGAAAATTTCCTTAAAATACACATATCTTGCTTCAAGCACCCATTAATTTAGGTTTTAAACATTCGTTTATATGAGATCGGCTCGAGTATACGATTAGGTTTTTTAATAATTATGCCTCGATGGTGGGTAAGATTAGATGTGGTGTCGGTATAAAGTCAGTAATGGAATATAAGGTGATGGCACTACTAAAATCTAAATTGTATTAGGTCTTTGGTCCCTACAACATCTGTATTTATGTTCCAGTTGATGAAAAATAAGATGAGCATAAACCGAAACCGCGACAGTGACGGTACAGCGCGCGAGCCACTACTACGAGACGGGAGCCCCACGTCGTTCAGAAACATGAATTGGTCATCGACTCCCAAGTATTCGCAGTACTCGAAGCTCGCCTCGCAAACGGATAGCCCCAATAGATTTGACAACTTCGACAATGACATGCTGAAAGAGAGCATGATGATGAGCCAAGATGAACAGTTGGCGATGATCAACAACTCGGTCGGATCGCTGAAGACGGTCTCCACTCATATCGGCATGGAGCTGGATGAGCAGGCGATGTGAGTATTTCTATCTCGTTTATTGTGTTTTTTTTTTATTTATTATTTATTCATCTTCATAGGTACATATGTAGCAAGCCAATATTTGTTACATCAATTATAGATATAGAGACTAATAGTGCTTATTTCAGTAGAAGTTTTTCAGTTGATTGGTTTTGTACAGTACTTTGTATTTAAATTTAAATAACGTAACTGTTGAATGAATTGTTTCAATGACATTAAATGCTTTTCTCTCAAATCTCTTTTTTCTATGTACTTAGTGTATGATTTTTGATGGATTGTATATTCGAAATTTGTATAATGACATCATGGTTGATTATAACTATGGCTCTTTGTTAAATTTCTTATTAAAACTATATGTTGGTAGTTAACAAATCAATTTTTATTAATAATGTCAACAGACCTTCGTTATTACCTATTGACTATGTTTTTTTATAAATTTGGTTACAGGATGCTCGACGATTTGAACTCGGAACTTGAAAATACAGACTCGAAATTATACACAACAGTGGTTAAGATATCGAAGGTTCTTCATATAAATAACGGTGAATATTAATTATATTTATTATGAATACTAAACATTGTATGTCTTATTGATGCTTGCGTAATGTCCATCTACGATTGCTAGCGAAGCCAGAACATACATAGAACTGTGATACATTTAGAAAATCATCTATGGCATTAGTATCGCTCAATTAAAGCGGTTTTCTGTCTCTTTTTGTTTTAAGTTATTTAACGTACGAATGAAAGAAATAAGTGATCATATTCACTCAGATCAGTAAATCCCTATATTATGTACTGTCTGGCCATAATTGTATTATTAGTCTCGTATTTTATCGCTGTCTAATTGCTAAAAAATATGCTGTGCGCGTAACACTGCATTGTATTTTCAGTAGTATTTATAGATTTATTATACACTAGCTGCGCCCTGCGGTTTCACCCGTGAAAGTCTGTATCCCGTAGGAATATCGGGATGATAAGTTGCCTATATGTTATTCCAGTTGTCCAGCTATCTACTTCCCAAATTTCATTGCAATCGGTTCAGTAGTTTTTGCGTGAAAGAGCAACAAATACACACACACACACATCCTTACAAACTTTCGCATTTATAATATTAGTAGGATTTAGTGACAAAAGACAGACAGAATGGGAATGAACCGACCGACTTTAATGGCCGTAGTGACCAATATGCTCTTTGTGATAATAAACATCTGTACAAACTTTATATAAAAAATGTATTCACACTATTGAATCGTTACAGTTATTTCGCAATGAAGCGATTGATTTTAATGGAAATAGATATTTACCTTTTATTCCATCTGCCCACTGCAAAAGCTAAACGGTAAAAGAAGGGATTGTTGAATGGAAGAAACACAAAAAGAGCTAGGGGCAATGAAAATGACATGAGGCCTTTCGTGAGAGGGGTCTCACCGCATGAAACACGGTATCATTTTCATGCTACTATTTCATGCCGAACTTCTGTGGGTGTACAGGGGAAGGTGCTCACCCTTATAACAGCTGACCGAATTCGTGCCGAAGCGTACTCGACCATGACTTAGAAAACATATTAACTAACTGCATGGCTCCTGGCTCCGTCCGCGTAGTAAAATGTCGTAATTGAGTAATATAAACTATCTTTTGGTTAAAACTGCGCATTGTGTGCAAATTTGATTAAAATCGGTTAGTAGTTTAAGCGTTCATCGCGGACAAACAACGTGACACGTAACATATGTATATATTAAGATTAATAAATTTAAATAATAAAACAATTCCTTTCAGATGGACGACAATGGTTCGCAATCATCCTGCTGCTGTGTATTTTAGTGGTTATATTGGTGTTGTTTATTATTTTATAATTCCCATAAATCAATTAGTGCAATTATAGCTATAGATGTCGCGTATTTGTATCGGACTAAGTGTTGTAGATATCGTTCTTGGTTCGCTTTCATTTAGCAATAAGTAAGGATAATGAGAAATTTATTTTGTTATGTATGTTGATGTACAGGTTACGGTAGCGTTAGGTAAGGCGATGCCGCCATGAGCGACTTTCTTACTGCGGCATTTTGACTTAATTGGAAATATTGTTTATTAGATGTATGAATAAATTAATGTGTAAACTGAAAAAAAAAAAATACTCAAACACACCAAATAATATTGAATCATCGATTTATAAAGCGCTTTTTGGCAAAAAAATTATAATAACGAATCCATTCCAATAAACATTCTATAGGTGATAATCATCGATGGAATAATCGTACAGATAGTTCATCGCAAATTTTAAATATATTTTCACAAATGGAAATAAAATTTGTTAAACGAAATGGCGTGGTAAGATAATTAATTAATCATACGCGTGAACCTCAGCTTTTAATGCATTGTTTTTCTTGCCTCAATAACAATAGGGCTCTGATGTTATGGAACCAAAGCATTGATTATTTAGTCGTTTAATATTTTTTACGTGACTATGTTATTTTTGTGATTGTTGTATAGTTAGCTATTTTGTTATAATCATCATAATTATACCAAATTTTCGAGTAGATATTATGTTTTGTTTTTTTTTTGTTGTTTTCGTAATCAACAAGGAACTCTTATAGTTTCGCTATGTACGTCTGTAAATCTATGTGTCCGCGGTTTAGCTCAAAATCTTTTGGTACTGAAGAGTTGAAGAATTTGGCGTAGTATGCACCTTGATCACGCTTGATCACGCCGAAAAAGTGGTGAATCAAAAGCTTGAAAATTATGTTTTCTATTGTACCTCCGCTACGTGTAAAGTGGGGGATGATAATTTTATACCCATAGTGTGAGGTGTCGTTGGATATTTCAAAAATATAGGCTGTGGGAACATCGTTTCGATTTTGTAAACCGTTCGTGAATGTTTTAAAAGGTCAATTTTCTTTAGACTCGAGACGTATTCCTCCCTCGTTACTCACTAAACAGTTGCTGTCAGCAATTCAAACGCCACGGCAATAGTACATATCGAAGTTTAAAGAAAAACTGTCACACATAAGTGGGCTTTACAAGATTGCGAGTATCTAGTAGTCGACCCATTGTATTTGTTACAAAATTTGTAAAAACCGACTCTCTTACTATGCACGTGGCCCCTCTTAACCGGTTGTTTGTAGTGTGGGAGTGGTAACAAGTAAAAAGTATGCTTATATTTTATTTAAGATAAGTAATGGTGGGAGTTATGTTCGGATATTTTGACCTGTCTTTGATTCATAATATTAATGTGCTTGGAGGAATCAATTATACTTCAACGATATTAATGAATGTTAATTTTTTATTCGGGCCTGTGGACATTTCTTTCGCAGTTCGATTTTAATGAAATCATTGCAATTTATAACTTATTAAGCAATTTTTAAGAGTTATTATTGAAAATCATACGTTACCGAATACGAAGATAGGTGTAAAGTAAGCGGTTTAAGATATCAAAGTAAGCCTTAAAATCATAATAAATTCAATTTTCGAAACAAAAATATGTTTTTATTTCTTTCCAGTTCCTTAAGTTCTATTTTTTTGATGACAACATTTTTTTTTAAATATTTTAACATAAAAAAATTTTTCATTATCATATACCTAATTTTTTTGTCAACACGCTGTTATTACCTACATCTGTATTTTGTGTGTAAACGACTCCTTTAGACTCGATTTTGACCCACCCTATTCGGACAGATTTAATTCAAACTTTGTATAGTTAACAAGGAATCGGTATAGTACAATAATTTCGTGAGTTCATCTTATTGTCCTGATTCGGATCGCGATGATTAAATATTTATATACTCTGTGTGCGAGTAAATGAGACGATTTAGTTTGTTTAACTACGTACATCATATATGTATTATTATTGCTCTTAAGAAGTGATAGGTTTATAAAAATTCTAAATGTATCTTCTCAAACATGTCATACAAAAACAGTGATTTTAATATAGAAAAAGGGAATACTTGTTATTAAAAAATAGCCATTGTTATGACATACAAAATTGTAGTATCATATAGACTGATATTTAAAAATTATTTACAATCATGCATATAGGTATTCGTCTAGGATATGTTTGTATTCAATAATAAATAGATATAATATTATAATATGATGTATTCAGTGCTAGGCGCATGTGTGTTGTAGATGTATCATTGACATAGATCGGTTTTTGCGCACATTAAGTTTTAACTTTGTACTTATTTCGTAGAAGCAAAGTTAAGTCTTCTGATATTTTAATGAACCTATAGTTAGATTTGCTTCATTTGTTTTTTTTAGAAAATTAACCAACAAGACTAGAGAGGACAATCAAACAAATTGCGAACATTCTAGAAAACGTAACCAAAGTGTAATATACATTCAACGTTGAAGCTACTAACTAATGTATACGACGTAACCAACTAGCTCAATCAGCTGCTTAACTAAGATTCTGTCTATATAACGTCGCCGTTTCATTGACACTTAAAAATATTCCAAAAACGTCATAGCGTTGTTATCAATGGCCCCTAACCGCTTATCAAGAAATCATTCTATTGGTCATTCAATTACGAAATTACACTGAAATCGTTTTGCAAATTGCAATAGTAAACTGCACACAGAATCTAGACAGACTATACGTAAGACATGCGGAAACGTCCCATATGCAACTTGTCAGCTAAACTAGGTGACTAAGTTGGTGATATTCAATATCCGCGCTGATATTGTTACATTCAATCATCATCAAACACGGCATTTTATAAAGTGGCCTATTTAGAAATATAACAGTATAGTTCATTATACCTGTAACATGTAGAACAATTCTTTTGCTTTCGATTTTTTTTTGCTGATGAAAACATCGTTTATTTGTTAAGTGAACTTACTCTTCCAGATTCTTCCAATTTAGTTAAGGATAAAAGGTAAATGACTAACAATAGTTTAACTTTGAAATCGTGCCAAGATATAGGGACGCGGAATTGATTTTAGGCAATCGACGCTTGGTAGTCATTAATGCACAACAAATTTTTATTTAAATTAACAATTACATTTATGGATCTTTTCTATACTTGTTATCTTTAAATAATATTATTATATGAATTGTAAAATTAACGCGCAAATTTTTAGTTGCTATTTCAGAATCGGTAAAATCTTAAAACCCGAGGTAAACTTATGAAAACGTAATAATATGTATATTTTTCTACATTAAATTTATCCATTTATCACGAACTACATTGAATTGTTAAAATCAAGTATAGAGCCATGTAAATTCACATACATTCTGTATATTGTGAGTATAAATAATTTCTTAGTTAACACTGTTTTTGTCTAGTACTTACTAATGCGCAATTATTACTTATTTATCAATGTTTATGATATTACTTTAAGTGTAGTTTATCATACATGTTGTTGTTTAATTTTCGTAAGTGTAATTAAAAGAAATAAACTATTTATTCACTCTGATATTTCTCTTACTTCAATGCCTCAAACTTTTGCCATCATCGACTATTTACTTACTGGACAAGAATTAAAAAAACTTCGTAACAAAGGACTGAAAAGCTAAATCTCTATATTCACAAACGAATCTAACCTTTTATGTACTCAACATGAATTTATTCTTTGCATAGGTAATATTCATCATATGATAACTAAAAAAAAAGTTATTGTCTTCTACGATAATATTTTATTGATTGTTTAATTGTGCTCCAATTACGTGCCTTCACTGGAGCTACTACTAGACTCCCCTAACACCTTATCGTATAAGGACGGAATGTAGTCATATTCTTGATCTTTCAGATCGTCGTACAGTGATGCTTTTAGTCCTTCCCACGATAATTCAAACTCCGGTGCGAAAAGGCTGAAAATACAGGTTAGAAGGTAAAACATCAAAACGTATTACATCCATTGACAAGTTTTAGAATGCTTTAGAAGTAAATAGCAAACTGATTACCATTTCTAGTCTTCGTTAAAAGTAAGCACGGAACTTGAGTTGAGTTGAGTTGACTTGAGGAACTTGTATAATTATTGGTATTTATATCTCACAATAGGAAAGTTATCACAATTCTTTTTCAAACTTATTGAAGTGAGTATGAAGTGGTTCAGTACTTTATAACACATAGGCACACTATGTGGGTTACTAAAATTGAAATGTGTTTTCTGGATTACATATTTTTTTATATAACAGCGGGCAAACGAGGAGGCGTGTAACCGGTAAGCGGTGATTGACGCCGCCCAATCCAACATCCAAGCATCCACGCAGCTGAAGAGTTGCGGGTGTCTTGCCGGCCTTTAAGGGACGAGTATGCTCTTTTCTGGAAGTGTCCCAAGCCACAGCGGTTTGGAAACGCTGAAGCGGTTAGATCATTCCTAGATAAAGTTCCTCCTAAAGCACACTGTGGATGATCGCCACGTATCCAGATGATGACTGTTTTATTTTAGTTTATGGCGTGTCGTTATATTTTTGATTCAGATTTGTTTTGGTACGTGGTAATTTACGAATTTTTTATAATTACTCGGCATGTAGTACATTCCGGTAGTTCCAAAAATACTTTTTATAAACACTTGGAAAAGTTTTGTCGTTTCAGCTTCCGTGACTACCGATTGTAAGTCGGATCCCGCCGTCACGCCGCTACGAGATAATGACGCTAATGGTGTACTTTTAAAAAGTGGGAGGCTAATAAGCTACGCCACGTTTTGCAGGAGATTTAATATAAATATTTTCGTCAGCATGTAAACTTTAATGTAATACAAACAATGTAATCATTATTGTAATACATTTGCAATGAATCGATCAAACGAGACCAAAAGTAGTTTAGGTAGTTTTCTGTTGTGAGAAACGCCAGACATTTAGGTAAGCCTAAACGAAACGAGAGATTCTAACTCATTTCAAATTTCATAATTGTTGTAAAAAGAAATGCCGTACCTGCTTGCACAAGTCATGAATTTCATAATATGCTCCGAGTTAAACAAATGGAAGAGATTGCTATATCCAGTGCAGTTCGACCATTGGCCGTCGGGTGCCATCATCATGCCCACTATCTTCCCACTGCATATGAGGGGTGCCCCATACATACCCTATGGTAATAGGTACTACTTATAAATAATGCTTAGTAGATCTGTAGTTTTAAAAATATGTAGAGAGCAGAGACATATTTCTCTAAATCCTTCCTTTACAAATACTGAATTACTGATTTTTCGAATAACGTATCTTTTATCTTAAGTATCCGTCAATTTAATAGATGAAATTTGATAGCGATTGATTTTCATAAAAATAGCAGTAACAGTAATTAGTCAACACTAAGAAAAGTGGATACACGTTACTATTGTTCATGCTCAGCTAGCTCTTAAAAAGGTCAGATTAAGAACTTTCATTTGTAAGTTTTTTCGCACTTGAGGTAGCTAATTAAATGTCTAGAAACATTAATTGGCTATACAGATCGGAAATTTTTCTCATTTCGGTTTCATTCCAACAGGAACACGAGCAGGATATTGTAGGGACCTTAATTTCCTCGTTGGATGCCAGAATATTTACGTTCAGAGCAAAGGAAACTGACTTGCCACAGCCGGAACTTTAATAATGATCTTTGTAAAAGTTTACTGAGAAAGAAATAGTCGAGTCCTTTTCCAACTTGCATTTCAGCTACAGTAAAAAGTTGCTCTTCATTGTCAAAATGTATGTATTAATTACATATATAAAACTTTTAATGTATTTTAGCAAGTTTTTTCACCAAAAATTTGTGTATACTGTTACCATATACCTACATATAATAAAATTGCAGAAGAGTTATAATAAAAATTTTAAAAAATAACACTAGCAGTCTTCATATACGTTTCTGTCTGTATGTAAAGACGCCAGTCCGGCTTTCACACAAAAACTGCTATATATATTTACACTTTTATAAGAAAGGCCCATAGGCCTAAACTCATAGGTTATTCCAGACTATAATCTATACCTGTGCTAAATTTTATACAAATCCAATCAGCAATTTTTGCGTGAAAGACTCACAATTATATATTAATATGATAACATAGGATTAGTAAGTTATTTTCTATAATCAACAAGACAAAATACTTACATGGCATGGCTGTGCACCCCTATCCGGCTATGAAGAATAAGATAAATAATTTGTCAATTTTTTTTCAATAATATATTTTACGTTTATTGTATTAATGTACAACGTTGAACGCTAAATATAGCTATGAAACATAATTAAGTGATGAGATATTTGATAAATTACGATATGGCGTTTAATTAATAACATATTAGGTGCAGTTGGCTGCATTATCAACTATGTCACAGGTATGAAACAATCTCGCGCGTCTCGGCAGGAAATGCCTTGGGGTCTAATCGTTTAAGCATCAGTGCAGTCGGTATTCTACAAATTACAATGTTTTGAAACTATTTATAGATTGCGAGCAAGACTTCACTGTTCGAAATTTCCAATTGATCGCATCAAGTTGCTTGATCTATTTACTTTATATGAGAGAGACATTAGAAAGCAATTCCTATGTTCCTTACATACAAGAATACACTATCTGTAAAATTATTGTTAAATAACGTTCAGTTAAGAGGTTTTGAAATTCAAGTAATATTTTAATTTGTAATTTCATACTTATCTACCTCCGAACCATTGAAACGAATAATAAAACATTAGACTTACATCTCTCACGCACACAGAATAGGACTTATCAAAGAATCCTTTGTAGCCAATATTTGTAAGAGCTTTTTGAAACTTTAGTGTCAACGTTTCACACCAAATGCTCTTCTTTGCAATATTCAAAAATTGTGCCCGAGCGTTCCTTTGTAGTAAGAATTTGTTAGCAGAGTATATTTTATCCTGGAAATAGAATGTTGCAATTTATTATTTAAAGCCGTTTCCACTTGATAGAAGACGATCAACATTCCTTCTTTTGTCTCTGAACTTCGATCGTCGTTGTGCCGAAGTATCTGGATGATATTTCTTGAAGTTTTTACAGAACGAATTTTTTAATTAATAAATAGGGTAAAAAAATCAAAATAAATATTCCGCTATAATGATAGAATCAACTAAATTGTTATACTTGATCTCATACAGAATACCCATACGTAAGAAAATTATTGAATATGCAGTTTTAAAGTGGCACAAAACCGAGTCAAAAGGAATGGGTTACATACAAACAAAGTGAAGTTAATAAAAGTTGTGGAACCTACATTAAATACCTATATAATTTCGTATTTATGTACCTTGTTTTCTAAAAGGCTTACGGATTTCATTATAAATTTTAATAAGCAATAAAGTTTCGAATCGACTGAATCAATTATCGATGAAAACCCAATAAGTTTTTGACGTCGCAATTTGTAGCAAAAGCTTAGGGTTCCGTAGAGAATATGGGAACGTTTTTTTTAATTCTACAGTCCGTCCGTCATTCCACTGATCAATTATATCACTGAAATTTGGGACACTAACAGATCTTTCGTTTCGGTTAAAATCGCGAAAACTCAGTGCGACTCCACATATTTTATTTGAAATTGTGTTTTGAGCAATTTTACCAATTTTTATCTGGATGCGAGTTTTTGTACCTTTGGATCTCTAGGTTGATCGGATTTCTACGAAACCCTTTATTATGTGGGATTCATCACAAACACATACTATAAAGAATATATTAAATATTTAAATTCGAAATATTCTATACTATTACCAACCTATGTTACACCGTGCATATTTTCTTTTAACCCAAACTAAAAATAGTAAAATTATTTCGTATTCATACTGTATACCGCAAATTTTTTTAATATAATGCATGAATATGTTTTTATGACTTCACCGTACCTATATATAGCTGTGAATTTAAGCTGTAGGTTTAAATATATACATATTGGAACTATCAAGTGCCTAACACTGCAAAACTAACTACAAAATTAACACCGCTATTCGTATTTACCACCATTGCTTGAACAGGGCTTTGATTTAGAATTCCTTTGGAAAATAAATGTTAATAGTATTGCTTCAAAGGAGGACAAACAAGTTAGCGCAAAGCTAAGTAAATTCACGAGAGTCCGAGAGTAAATTAATGTGGTGCGGCAAAAAAGGAAGCAGTGATTTGGAATTGATTTACGCCGATTGCAGTCTAGTTTGGAAGCATTTGTGAAACTCGAATACTTTACATTCAAAGCTTTTGAGCTTCTATTATACAAATTTTTTAAAACGTTCCATAAAATAAAGATTTAACATTTACCCGACGCATTCAGACGGCTATTCAATGCTTATATTTTGGATTCGCGTGCAATTTTGTTGCAGAAGTAGAACATTATATACACACAAATATTAGTTTGATATTTTAAATATATTAACTAGTTACGAGTTTCATAATTATTACTATTATATATATAATAATTTACCCCCTTATAAAAGAAATGCCATCCAGCCGTCATACACTCCTCATGCAGAGATAATGCTTGGTCTCCTTTGAAATCGATGTCTATTGGTCGCAACGGTATTTCAACCAAGATGTCTGGAACTTTCCTCATAAGTATTAATAGAGCTGGTGATTGTTGTACGGTATAACCGATTGTCGCCGTATCATTTATACCTAAAACATATTAAAACTAACTCTTACCATATACATACTTAGTTTTAGTATAATTTTTCTATTAATTGTATTATTTATATTATTCCAAAATGTAAATATAATTAAAAAAAAAAAAACTAAAGCCGCTGGTTAATCTCGTATGTTCATATTGAAATATTGCATGATCTCTATTTCATTCTTAGGTTTCTATGTCGTAGTTTTACTACATTCTAAAGGCTTGCCTTTAGAATGAAAATTCGTTTTACAAAATGTATACATCGTTCATTTACTACTTAAAGAGTTCACTTGTTCCAGCGCTTACCATATAACTAGGTGAAGGACTCTGTCTAATATAGAACTTGTTAAATACGACTAAGCAAGAACGATTTTGTTAAATATTAGCCGCAAGATGAATATGCCAAATCCTAATATTAAGTATTTCGGTTTTAAATTACCATGTTTACCACTGCAACGCCTATATCTTAAATCACAAATAAGCGAATGAACATAAAGATTACCTACTTAAAATAAAAGATTCGATTCAAATAACGAATATTTACTGTAAACTTGGAATGTATTTGATTTTTTTGTGGAAAAAGACAAAACACAAGGGCGTTTAGGCATTAGGTACATACTGGTTACTGCTATCCTTTGAACATTTCTTTATATTTCCAATTCCATTTCCATCTAAATTTCTTTAATCTCACTAATTTAAAAGTAGAAAAATATCGAAGCATAACTGGTATTTTATTATGGCTTACGTAGATGATACCTTCTGACGATAATTGCATAGGGTTGTCGATGAAGGAAATTTTTAAATTACATTTTTAATCCCACAAGCGCTACACAATATTTCTAGCGATCCCTTAGGAACACAATCAGCGATTTCTGATCGAAACTCCTCGTTCGTTATAAAGCTGATCAAACGAGACATTACTTACATGTCGGCATTAATACTTTAGTAACCTGAACTCTAATGCCTCGTCTGGGATGTCGGTAAGAAGCGCCTGTGACAACGTTAATAGGTCGATAGTCGTGTATATGTGTGGCTGGGTTTGTGACACACACAGCGGCTGTTATGACCAGAGTACGGGAGAGGAGCGTGCCTACGCATAAACCTCTGTATCTGGATGGGAAGTAGACCTGTGGAAGTGCACGCGATTAGCGGATTTGGCTTTTCACGAAAATATTTAACATTTTACATTACTGCGATTCACATTCTACGCAAACATACATAAGTATGCAATGTCAGCGATCCTATTTACTTGTTATCAGGGCTAAATTTACATACGTTATCCCAAATTATTACAGCATTGTAAAATGTAATGGTGAACGTAATTATAACGACATTTACATAAAGAGAGTAATGATAATATAGTGATCATGAATATAACACAAAGGTAAACATGATAAATGATTAGCGTATAAACGCGGGTATTACAGCATTTAGAATAAAGGGTACATTGATGTTGGTTTGACACACATTTTTATTTAATTAACTGCCGTATTATAGACTAGCATTGTATGATTGGATGCCATCACCATTTCAACCAATACGAGTATAAAGGTAGAAGTTAATAATGAAAAAATCAGGGCGAGTGAGCCAATAAATTTGGAAAACAACTTAAAGAGTATTTTGTAATTTGTTTCTGTATGGTCATTATTTTTATGGCATCACTCATAGAGACATTAACGCATAATTTGTTTAGGCTATATTCAATTTGGTATTATGAATTTTATTCAATAAACCGATGAATTCTCAGATGTATGACTTTAATTCTATACTAAATAACAAAAAGCAAAATTTAACGACAATAACTATTTTAGCAACGAGAAATTACAAAAAATATCACGAGGCGGGATTCGAACCGCGATTCTTTGCCATACCGTAGCAACTCCTAGCCTCTCAGCCACCCATGATCTCGCCTCAAAATGTCTCATTTACAAAGCGTTTCAATGCTATAAAACTTAAAATTAAAATACTCGCATATAACAATGTTCCGATTCAGCGCATTCAGATGCGTTGGTCAGATTTTCATTGATTTTTCTTAAATAACAAAATATAGGCCAAATGTAACACGAAAATGGATCGATGGATGGATACAGTGGGATAAGATGACTATATAATCTTAATATTTATTATTTATATCTTATTATTTGACTAGGAACACAAAACCCTTTCATATACCTGCCACTCGCCTTTGTACGTCACATAATGACCCAGTCTATAGGTTGTGCCGATTATACAATGAAATAGTCAATAAAAATGACGCTATTGACATATTTTCCAATAGTCTTGACAGTTTTCGTCGCTTAGTCCTTGCTGCTCTGCGTAGCACCTAAGCCGCACTTTTCTCTGATAATTTAGTTTCTGTATGTTTTTGTTGTAATCTTTTTTTTTTTTTCTGTTTAGATAAAATTTTTTCGTTAAGTTAATCTTGCGCACTAGATAGTAATTTGTGTATCCATAGAATAGATTTATACACAGAACAATATTTGATGTACATTATTACTGCTGCTCTTGTATTAGTGTATAAGTTGTTTGGAAACCAATAAATAAAATAAAATAAAATAAAATAAAATATATATAAATCTCGTGTTACAATGTTTGCCCTCAATGGACTCCTAAACCACTTAACCGATTATAATAAAATTCACACACAATGTGCAGTTCGATCCAACTTGAGACATAGGATAGTTTATATTATTTCAATTTCGATAAGTCTACCCGGGCGGAGCCGGGGCGTGCAGCTAGTATGATGTAAAATAATATGTTAAAATATCATTGCATACACATAGATCATGACTTTTATGATGTTTTATTTGCATCCTATGTAAATGAAATCATGATTTATGTACCACACACAAATACACATGGCCGAGATTCCATATGGAGAAAAAATTACCCTTTGAATTTAGACTTGATGGATAATTGTAGTCGCTAGATTTGACTTAATCGTGAAATTGACTTTGAACCAAATTATGCATAGAATTTTTATATTCAAATAAGTTTTCTTAGGTATAACAGAATGGGATTTGCCATCAAGTTCTTAAATTTTAATTTAACTAGTCCTTATAATAGCTTGATATACTATTAATATCTATTTGTACGACAAATATACCCTCACGCCACTGCGGTTTTTCAATAGAAATCACGTAGACGTTTGAGAATAAAGACAACAATAAGTAATAGCAAGTAGGTTGATGGCAGACGCGGCACGTTTCTGTATAAACGCTTTAAGCATTGGTATTATTTCATACTAGCGGTCCGCCCCGGCTTCGACCGTGGTATATATAACTTATAGCCTTCCTCAATAAATTGGCTAACTAACACTGAGAGAATTTTTCAAATAGGACCAGTAGTTCCTGAGATTAGTGCGTTCAAACAAACAAACAAACTCTTCAGCTTTATAATATTAGTATAGATTAAAGTGTTCTCTTCATGGAGCGGAAACGGCGATCGTAAGAGAGTTACATTTATTCCATTCTTTAAGGTTGAAATAATCTTTTTCAAAAAATTTATCTAGATAAATAAGTCTAGCACTGTGGTAGCTCAACCTTTGGATTTTATCATTACGATAGATGTGCAGGAGAGAAGATGGAATTTCATGGAAAGGGAGAGATAATATTCGACGCGAATCGGTCGATTTAGAACAGATTCGAAATATGGATTACTAGCTACGCCCCGCGGTTTCACCCGCGTAAGTCCGTATCCCGTAGGAATATCGGGATAATAAGTTGCCTAAATGTTATTCCTACTGTCCAGCTGTCTACGTACCAAATTTCATTGCAATCGGTTCAGTAGTTTTTGCGTGAAAGAGCAACGTGTAGTAGTGTATGTTTATACACACACATCCTTACAAACTTTCGCATTTATAATATTAGTAGGATTATACATCTAGAAGTATATGAAATAGGAAATTAATTATTTTATAAAAGAAATATTTACTAATTCGAAAAATGCTTAAATTTAACAATAAGTCAGTAATTGTAATGAGTAGTAGGGAAATTGGAGTCGAAATACAATTTGACTATAAAAAGTCAAAGTATTTTTTTTTTTGTCATTAATTCAAAATAAGAATGACATGAACGCTTGAACAGGTATTGAAAGATTCGGAAATCAAATTCTATAGTATTGAATGTTGGATTTGCAACGCCAAACGCAAATTTTCACCAGGTTTTTATTTAAATGTCAGTTGCTAATAAATGTAAAATACATCGGAATAAACTAAAGAGTGGAAGCCCCAAGCCAAATGATTTTGTCGCAAATAATGAAATAATAATGATATACAATAAAGAATCAAATCATATATTATTTTACAAAAAAATGTACTAACATTTTGCCAACAAGTATTTGAAATTTTCTTTACTGTATGTTGTCCCTGTATATTTTGATTCGGGTAGGAGATGTCTTCATACATCAGATGTAAGTGGAGAAATTACGGGATGTCAATGTAGAAATTCGAAAAGAACACATAGAAATCTATAGATTTGAAATCACCCATTTCAAAAGTAATGTGATTAGCCATTACACAAAAATTCAAACACTCTTAAGCTTTATAATATTAAAAATTCACATATTTGTTATATCTTATAAAATAATTGTTAAAAACTAAATTTAAATAAAAAAAAAATGTATTTTAAACCTCTACTCAAAATTCTGGCCACTGAGATTTTGTTCCTATTTTCAATTCCACGAAATGTGTGGCTTCCATTTTGTTTCCACGATTCCTACATTAAATCTATTGAAAGGCTGATGAGTACTCACGAGAAACGGTAATGAGCCGTCCCGGGCTTTAAAAGGCTCTCTTCCATGACTTACAATTGCTATGAACGCTAAAAATAAATCGCCTAATCATTCCCGGTAGAATTATGTAAAATGGATTATATAATATTATAATAACACTTAGAATTAATTAGAGTAACAAAAATAATACCAATAACGTAGAAACCCGTCCATTTGTTCATGGCAGTTAGAAAACTGTAAATATTTATTATAGGATTAGTAGGTATTCATTAAGCCTTGGTAACGCCAGCGAACTTTATTACAATAACAATTCGAATGTTTGAAAACAACATCTTACTTCATTAACGAGTTAAGATTTATAGCTCTGTATTTATTGAAAAGTAAAGAAATACCTACACAACATAAAATAACAATGAAGTAAATAGAACTAAATGCTAGTAGATATTTATGTTTTGAAATGTTGTGTGGACAAATTGATAAGAATTTGTACGCTTCTTGATATTCAAAATTAATAAAAAAAGGGATAAAAATGGTATAAACATCAAGTACATACCAATTACCATCAAGCTGTGTAGCTTGATTAGCCTGATTTAAGAATGAAATATTTAATTGATTCGCCATATCCCGCGGTTTCACCCATCTCATTTTTTTACTTTTTAACTGACTTACAAATAGTTCTGTGTTCGTCTGTACATAATCTTTTTTTATGGGTTCAGTGACTTTTTCGGCGACTGTGAACCGATTTTAAAAATATTTCTTACCTCGAAAGGGTAAATTCCGAGAGTCCATTACCATCAAGTCAGAAAGTAATGATAATTTTCAGGAGAATCGGGGAAATCTAACAAACTAATAATGTAAAAAAATCTTATGAGAACATTTTGTTCACTTCCTGGATTCTTATTGTTGTGGATTGAGCTTTTTTTATTCCAAAAGCAGTAAACTGCGCCGATGATTCGCCTGATGACAAGCGACCGCCCATATCGTACCGCGAAAGAATTGACGATTGGAAAGAAGGAATGGGTTGAGAAGAAAGAGAAAAAGAAACGGACCTCCGTCTACCCCACTCAATGTACGAAACACAGTAGCATGGTACTATTTCACGCCGGTTTTCTGTGGCACTTCCCTGGTGAGAGATGGCCCTATTGGTGCCCAACTCTTACATTGGAGCTAAAATCTGTACTAAGTATTAAGTACAATACCTACATATACCTAATAGGAAAACTCATTTATAGTTGTTTACATATTCGTGCGAATACCGACGCGAATAACGAACACGCATATGAAAACACTGCACCCGCATATATATTATATACTTATTAGTCTTGATATTCGAGTAAAAAGCTGTTTTTCGGAAGTTATGAAAGGGCACGAATAACGAGCACTATAGTACTTACTAACTTAATTAACCGTGGTAAGTGAATAACCTAATTCGTGTCAGTGAGATGCAGCTTCTAACGCTGAAAGAATTTTCGATACCAGTGTGCATTCGCACACACAATCCACATTTGAAAACACAAATTTCCTCTCTATTACAATATTATATATTACGAGGAATTGAATGCATTGAAAGCTTAGTTAACAGAGATTATTAAGTCATAGAAATCACATAACTGGGCAACACAGTGTATAATACGCGGAGGTCTTCATTAGTGTATAATAGACGCTTTGTATCTATTGTGATAGTGAATAGGAACTGCGTCCTACCATTTGGTGTATTACTTGAATATATGTGCATGAAATTTGGCGCATTCTCCTAATTACATCATTTCTATATGACGACGTGTATAACAAACATATTGTTTGTTTAAACATTAGAAATAAAGCATTCTCGTATAAAATTTAATTAAATCTTTTAAAAAAATATTTATGAAATTCTTTACTTAAATGTAATGCACATCTTTATCGTATGCAGGTAACTTAAACGAAGGAAAAACGACTGAAAAAGGAACGAATTAAAATATCAACAGAGACATTTTGTAGAGAAAAGAGTAAAGAAAATGTTCATTCAAACACAGGGCTTCCTAAGCTATCTTTTATAATGATATCACGATTCATGCTATTAAAACTAAATTGAAAAGGTAACCAAAAAAGTATCTCCATTTTCTAAAGAAATTTTTAATTACCAGCGATCACAGCTGGCGATATATTATATCACATGAAATTATGCAATTTCCTTTGAAATATTTTCTAAAGGCTTATTTTTCTAATTTAATTAAATGAGCAGTTCACTGCAAACGGTTGTCACGAGCAAAGTGATTAATTAGTCATTTTACATAATAACTTTAATGAGTGAGCAATTTGACGGTGCGGATTAAAATTATCAAATTTGCTGTATAGTTCAATAATTACGCATTACTATAACAACTTAGTTTCATTAACAATGTAGATTTAAGACAAGACAACACTATATATCCTGTCCCTTTTAATGATTAAATATAGTGTAAATAATAAGCCAAAAACACACGCTTGAAAATAATATAAAGATGTTAAAAACAGTGTAAATGAAAGAGGTGCCTAGTTTAAACATGTAGGAGTTTTACTTTAAATAAATCTCATAAATCTATTCATATCGTTTGACAAATCCTTTTTGAATGAGGATTGTTTTTTTCGAAACACTGTTAGTAATTTAACGATCATTCTTTTAATCAAATTACTAAATATATCGAAACTATATTATAATTATATTTATTATAAACCTTACATTATAATTCACACAGTAAAAAAGGGTTCTCCTTAAAAAGTTATACGTAGTAAGAACATGATGATGTTTAACAGTAAATATTTCGACATTATTTATTGTAGTTTTGTACGTCATTATTCATAATGACCGAATTAATCCCTGCTCCATAACAAACCACATAAAAAATAAATATTTTCGTATGCATTGCAAGCATTAATAAACAGTTAATTAGTGATTTCACTTTATTTAGTTAGCTAATTGTTTATTTTACTGAATTAAGGTGATGTTAAAATAAACAAAAACGAGATGCATTTACCAGTATTCAGTTGTTAGTGTATTTAAAATGGAATTTATGTGCTTTAGAATGGAATGTCTGTTGCGAATTTAACAACGAGTCGGTAAAATTAAGTATAGTATAGAGTAACTATAATGTTAATTAAATCTTCAAACACAAGATCCTACGAACTCTGTAAATCTCTGCTTTTAGGGGTGCTTTGTGAATCGATTATTATTGTAGATAGTGATTATAGTCGATATTGCTTTCGTCTTTAACAATCACTACAAACAACATTATTCAGCTTGGCTATTTTATCTGACTACTCGTATATATGTATAATGCATACTTATAGCTCTTACGTATTGTTTTAGAAGTCAACAAACGCAATGATGTGTGCATAAAAACATTGCGGTTCAATTTCACAAAACAGAAGTGACTCTACTGGTAAGGAAATCCGGTCATTCCCGGAAAAGACGATAAATCTTGCCCATCCATAGATAGAGAGGCGGAGGGCGGGTGTGTACAGGAGCAGGCAGGAGAGTAGTCCCTGTATAGACGGATCAATAGGCGAGCGTCCTAGGCGCGGCAGCTCTTCCACGACCGTCCACACTCGTGTCCCGTTCGCCGCCGCCGCCGCACGACCGTACACAGCTAGCTAGCGACACCTTGCGATATGGAGGTAAGATACTTAATTAGGCAGTGTCATTAACTTCTTATATTTTTGCAATCTTTATTTTGTTTTGTTTTTGTGATGTCTATTTTTTTTTTATTAGAATATCCGAATTGCAGTGACGATGCTTTTTATGTTCGTTTTTTTTCTCGAATAGCTTTTTATACAGCTATATTTTTTGACTGCGAAAGAAATAATATACATATTTTTTAATATTTTAATGTGGTTATTTTTTTATCGATGCCTATTAAAAAATGTAAAATGGCGGTTGAATTCCCTTAATAAGTGTAGTCAATTAATGCGCAGTATTCCGCAACAACGCGGGTCGCGACTCGCGGCGGGAGCAGCATATAATATATTATACAAAGCTCAACTTTGCGCGATCTCTTCACTCCGGTGTCTTCTCGGACGGCACAAATATTGTTCCGTAACTTATACGGTTTAATCTATCTCGCTCTATCCCGCGGGATTCAATATTTTCAATATCATGTACGTAGGATTTTATGCGACTTTCGTGGAATGCAGCTTCTCCAAGTTTTTGTTTTGCGTTCCACGATTTAATCAATACTGTTATCGAGATTGAAATATGCTAGGCTCAATCCGCTGTTAAGCTGCCAGTGTGCATTCCTATGGTTTTGAGTTCAATTTCAATTGCCGGGAGTTTGGGTCAAGGATTATAATTCAACAAAAAAGACTATTAATGGATTTACATAATTGATAATACATCTAGAAATGATAAAATTAAGAACTTGACATTGTTAATTAAATACATCCGAGGAACGCAAGGCACATTATTAGTATTTATAAATAAATAAACGAGATGATAGCCGCGTTATCTGAGGTCACTTGAACGAAGTGACCCTTAACAAGTTTATTTTAGAAATGGCGCCAGTAATATCCTATAATAAACAATAGTGTCGACGACATCACAAAAATATTATCTCCTAAGTGACAATAACAACACCTATAAATGGATGTTTTGTCATCATATGTTCTTTTATCAATATAGCTAATTAGTGAAGGATATAACTTCAATGAAGTGTTATTAATTATAGAGCGATAATTTATTTAAGACCGATATAAGTGATATATTACGATCATTTCATAAACAGCAATATATTAGGTGCTTTCTTATTTGTTTAAGGTGTCTACTACATATTAATAAACTAAAAATAACTTTGTGTTGGATTTTAAATGCGATTTACGACATTATTTTTATGATTAATTGGACAGTCGGTTCCCTAAATGGTAAGCGATTACTACCGCCTTTGCAGAAGCAGGGCCTCCGCAAAAGGGGATAACTAAGGATTGAGGGGATTAAGGGACAAGGAGTAAATTAGTGCCGAAGCGTGCATTTTAATCCAAATTTTAACTATTTTCACAAAATACACTCCCACTAGGATCATTGTCACGACGTTCATAAGCACAAAAGAGCTTTCATTTCTTAAATTGCGATGAATAGATAAAAGAAATATTTTCTTGAACATTTTAATTTACAATAATCATTATTGTAGTTACATGAAACAATATTGCTTAATGTCCAAAAATGATTTCAAATCGACCGTAACAATTACGTGAACAAAAACGAAGCGTGTTTATTCAATTTCAAGTATTGTTATGTTTCATGAAATATTCATTCTACGCATTAATGTTTGTTAAATACTAACCACGATTCGTGGATTGAACGAAACGAAAGGGTAAATGTGTGCTATTTAAAAACATTTAAATTTCGTTTACATTTATGAAACGAATGAATTTAGACGATTGGCAAAGCAGACACAAAGCATTGATTTCATTACCCCGTTAAATGCATATGCTTTCCAAAACAGTTTTTACGTCTGAACATAATATTGCAGCGAACATAACAAAAAATTAAAACAAAAAACAGCTTGTTTTCTGACGCATGAAAAAGGAGTATGTAATATAATTGGACACGCCAGTGTAACCACATGTGCATATGCGAACTTCAAAGCAATGCAGCTATGCGAACTTATGCATCTACTTATGTATCTTTCTTTTTTGCAAACAGTGTGTGAACCTCTTGACTTACGAGTCCTCTACTTTAGCCTTTAGCTTCTCATAAACATGACGCGGTTAGCGTCTAGCAGTCTATGTTACGTTATGACATAAGGGGCTTAAAAATAGCTAGATAACCTGAAATTTAACAGATTTTCTTTGGGATAAGTGTATTGAAAAGAATTTTAAGAAAAGAAAGAATTTGATAATATCAAGTAATAATTCAGTTTTTTTAAGATTTCTAAGGCTTTAAATTGTTAAGTGGGCAGGAACCCAATATCTTTGGCACAATTTAAATTGCATAAATTTGTTTAGACTGCTGATTACCGCCGTTTATTTTCTATAAATAAATACCTATTTCACAAATTATACATTTTAATAAATTAGTAAATATAGATCGCTATAAAATAATATAATAGTACATGGCAAGATATTCGTTTTTTAAGAAATGAATGGTAATTTATTAATTTAATGCTTTTTAACAAACAACATAATTTTAAATCAAACAATTAAACCGACCTCAAAACAAATCAAATTACAAATAAGCTCTCAAAAGAGAAAAATCAATTTTTATACTCGATTAAAAGGCTACTCACTCATCTATTTGTAGTCGGTGTCAGGCAAGTCAAAGTAGTAAGACAGATACTATTCTTCATGTATCTATGTATCATTCCTACTACTTCTACTTTAAAAAATTTTAAATCAATTTACAACATTTGTGTCTGTAATATTCGCCGTTGTGGAGTTTCTTCGCCCGAATTAAACAATGGGTGCACCAGCCGTGTAATTTTTCTATAGACTAGGAAATTTCCTCAAAATTTTCCTCGAAATTTCCTATTGGTTATACAAAATGGTCAAATATTATAATGAATAGGTACTTGCATTTTTAAAGTATAGTATATAATTCGCCTAGATACTTTTTATATTAAAAACGTTTCGATGTTTCTTTTTGCAAATGCTTGGATCGGAAGAGTTTGTGTATCAGTTTATTGTCTTAATGTGTTTAATACGAAGTATTATGTGTTAACGAATGAAAAATTCCAATGAAGTTTAATTGCAATCCCTTTATAAATCTTATTTGTCTGTGAAGTATAAAGTACATAAGTATATATCTATAAGTAACTGTCTGGGACAACTGTATTACAGTTTGTGAAAATGTCAATATTATATTGATATTCTTTGTTCCAGAATAAACATTGGGGATGGCTGATAGCCGGGTTGGTTGTGCTGTCTGTCTCAGCGGTATTTGCCGACGGCGAAATATGGGAAGAGGGCGACCATGAAGTACTCATTCGTAATGAAAGGGGCGCTAAAAATAGAGGTTAGTATTTCAAAGCGGCCAGTGATGCTTCCCGGTGCATTTGTACCCTTTATACTACGTGTTTGTTTATTTAGATATTGTTGGAAGTTATTACAAGCTCGCTGCAGCAGAGATGATAATTTAGAGATGTATCATGTTGTAAGCTGGGCTATATCAATACACCGAATACCTTGAACCAGAATTAGTAACTTGATTTATATGTTACAAGGTGTTTAAAGTCGAGCGTAGGCCTTTTGACAGGTTTTTTATATATCCTATGAATACGTTATTCCAACCTTCTGCTTTATAGTTTATATGATAAATACAAATGCAACGCGTGTAGATAGTAATATATCAGTATTTTATTTTGGTCCAGTGTAGTTCTACGTATCTACGCTTAAAAAATAGTTTTTACATCATAATAAATAAACGTTTATAGTTTTTTAATGTTTTTGTTTCCGATATTGATCATTATTTCTTAGATACAAATAGCGGCAGCAAATAATAACAACGGCGAGCTACGGTAAATATTCTAAACGTAAATATTTTAACCAAAAATAACGGAACATTCTAGCTACTAATATTTCACATTTAACCAAAACATAGGTTTATTTTCGCTTCGGTGGTGTAGAATATATTCATAGTAGTCAAAGAAATTCCGCATAGAGTAGAAAGTTGAAACGAACACATTTGTGACACAAAAAAAAGAGGAATTTATAAAGGAAGTTGCATTCCTTGGTTGCATGTGTTGTTTGGGTGCGGCCTTCTAACTTCTTTTGTTTTTGCATCTGCCACATTTCTGTTGAAAGTTTTGTTATTTTATTTCAAAAGTTTCGTCGGATTCTCAAAATAAATCCACGAGGGGCCCGAGCGCATGTGTCTGAAGCGTTTATCTTGCAATATCATTTTAAGAAGCGAATAGATTTCGGTGAAATTACTTTTGAAGGCATTTTATTTTAATTAACCTTTTTTAATACTTTTCTGAGGGGATTATAATTAAATACAGTAATGGATAATACTGCCCAATACTGGTGCTTCTTAGTTTTTTTTTTTTATATTAAAAAAAATCATTTCAGAGTTTAAAGTATCTCTAAGCATTATGATTTATTAGGTAGGCCACCGGCTCCCTCGCTCATGATACGAAACACGATAGCAAGCTATTATTTCATGCCGGTTTTCTGTGGGGATGTGGTACTTCCCCGGTGCGAGCTGGCCCAATTCGTGCCGAAGCATGCTTGACTCCCACAATAAAAGTTATTCTTTTTAATGCTGTTATTTCAATATTCATCAATACCTAAACAAAAGTCTTGTTCATTTTAAATAAGAAAATGAAAAAACCTAAGGCTACATCATTATGTAATTGAATAACAGAGACTTGCCGGTACGTCAGAGGTTCTTGGTCCGATTGTGACCCTAAAACAAATGTCCGCTCAAGAACTCTGACTCTGAAGAAAGGCGATCCAGCGAGCTGCGAACGCTCCAAGACAATACAGAAGAAGTGTAAGAAAGGTGAGGCAATCTCCTGGACTGATTTCTTTGTTACATATTCAATATTCATATCCTCGTACTTTAAGGGGGTAGCCCTTAAATAAAGTTTATTATGCCTTATATTGTCTTTCTTTCAATTATACCTACATATACTTAAGTAACTACTTATTAGGAATTTTATAGCCAAGGTTTAAATGTAATAAGTAAAAAGTATCAATATGTATACAAACAAATTTCAACACTGGTTTATGTTAGAAGGTGCATATTCGATATATTTATGAATTTTATATTTTTCAACATTAGGTATACCTAGTCTTGCCATAAATATTGTAATAAAGAAAAAAGAAAATTGTTAACTGCAAATAACATTTATTACT
>NC_052122.1:8030576-8052206 GCF_012273895.1 Zerene cesonia | reverse complement strand
TGACAGATTCGAAATTCAAATGTAATATTTTTTTATAATTAAGTGTAACAGTATTTATGGCCAGACTAAGTATAGAGTCAAAATTTTAATCACTATATACATTACATACAAGCGATGTCTATCAGATTATATACAATATTTTATTTAATCTAGCTTGCCGTTATGAAAAATCTTCTTGGAGCGAGTGCAGCCCCACTGGTGAAATGACTCGTACCGATATGTTGAAGGCCAATAGCGACCCCACGTGCGACCAGAGCCGGCGCATAACCAAGAAGTGCAATAAGAACAAACAAGTCAAATCTACCAAAGACAAGGGTAAATTTAACGCGTAGACCAGTCGTTTTCAAAGCGGACAATAACGCCCCTTGTGGGCGCTGTGGGTCTAGAGGGGGGAGGTATGAATAAAATTGGGGGGTGTTGACGTGAGTTCGGGGGCGATGGCTTATGCTGAAATTTAAGCCTAGTCTGCTTCTAATTAGGATTCATTCTCGTAAACATGTTGAATAATTACGTGTTGTAGATATTTATAGATAGATACAACTTGTGACGTAACAAACACTAAACAAAGTAAGGTCGAGATGTTTCCATCGATTTTGTAGTATCATGAATATACAATACAAGTGCAATTATGCACACAAACCCTTGTATTGCATCACTACGTACTAATGAAATTCGCATCAAAATCCGTTGCGGAGTTTTAAGGATCTATGCAAACATAGGAACAGACAGCGGGAATCGACTTTGTTATTATTTTATAGTTACAATTTCTGAGCGTCACTCATCAATAATAAAATATATCGAAGAGGAAGCTTATAATTTTCGGTACGTATATCGTACTTTGGGTAAATTAATAGACACATTCTAAGCTGACAGTTATACGCCCATACCAATTAAAATAAAAACCTTTTACATCAATGTCCGTACCACAGAATAAAGCCAACTATAATAGAACACTATCAACAATATCGTTTAATTTGTAGAATTCGGCTGTGCTATTTTGTTTCCATACAAAATATCAATTTCGGAGTAAAGTCGTTGAAACTAGATATATAACTATATATCGGCTAGTTTCTACGAATACGTCGAGTTTTTGAATGGTTGTGCATGTGCGAAATTTCTTTTATTGTATTGCATGTGTAAATATAATTAATGGATATACTGCTTTTTGGTTACAGGTCGCCGAAATCGTCAGTAAGTCTCTGGCGGATGTTAATTTTTTAGACAAATAAAACTTTGATTGTAAAATTACATGGTGTTTGTTCGTTAAATCTAAATTATGTAATAGTGCCAAAATATTATTAATTAAGATTTCTTTGAACTCTTAATGTATCCATCAGCTAGATGCAATAGTGCAATCAATCGAAAGTTTAAATTAAGCACTTAGATACCCTTACTTTTTAATTAATATGGATAAGAAAATCTTTGATATTAATAAATATTATTGAGTACTTAGATCGAGTGTTTCTTTTATAATATGATTCCTGTAGATAATAAAACCCTGAATTTATTTATTGTTATTTACCCTTATTAATATAAATAATAATGTAAAGCTGAACAATTTGTTTGTTTGTTTGCACGCGCTAATATCAGAACTACAGATTACTGGCCTGATTTGAAAAAATATTTCAGTGTTAGATAGATAGTCTATTTTTGGAGAAATGCTCTGAACTAAATTTTGTGTGGATATTGGGGATGTTTGAGAATCGGCCAACATCTATTTTTCATACCCCTAAATTATAAGAGTAATGCAGAACAGCGTTTGCCGGGTCAGCTAGTTATATCTAAAAGAGTGCATAGCTATTTTGCGTTGTATATATAAAAAAGTATGTCAATTTCTTATTAGCTTTTTGTTTTTATTTATTTATAAATTAATCGTATATTATAAATACGGATACAAATATTTATTATAAACAATTTATTATCATTCTATCCCTATTCCTGGTTATGTTATTATATAACTAGTTGTTCGTCGCACAGCGCGTCTTATAACTATAATAGGTTTGTATTATATAATAATGAAATATACATATTTATAAAGTCAAGATCTCGAATAATAATTCCTATGGCGGAATGAGTGAATAATAAACTAAAAAGGTGTTATTTTTCATTATAATATACTTACTTATGTTTGATTTATCCCTACTATTATTTTAAATACAAAAGTAACTGTCTGTCTGTCCATCTGCCTGTCTGTGTGTTTGTTTCTCAGTCACGACTAAAGCACGGAACCACATTTTAAATTAAATATGACACAAAGATAGTGAACCGGGAATGGATAAGGTTAGTTTCATGTCCAATATCATGGAGAGCTATTCGGGAAAACTCAGAATATTTTACTTTGAGTTGGCGGGCGAAGCCGGGCATCCGTAAACTAGTATCGCTATACCTTTTCCTTATCCTTCCTAGTCCTTTCCTCTATTCCTCTCGTTAATCCCTTTCCAATTTAGTCGGAAATATATTTGTAGCAGGTGTACAGTCGACCTTATGCCTCTCCAAATATTCATGGGTGGTGGTAGCGCCTACCATCAGGCGACCCATCAACTCCATTGCCGACGATGACACAAAAAAGCATAACATACTACACAATTGAAACGGGATTGTTAAAAAGAATAACAATTACTACCAGAAATATAAAACATCAATAAATGTTCCACACAAGTATAAGCTAAAAACTAAAACGCGTCGCAGTGTAAATTCAGCTCTGAACATCCCGGGATGATCTCTCGTAAGTCGTTCCTGCTTTTATTCTCGCTTTTTGCATTAAAAACTTCAGCTAAGTTTTTGCTTTGATATACTTCGCTCTTTGAGTCGTGCATTGAGCCAGCTCGTCCTTCCGTGAATTTAATGGATGCAAAAGTGCGCTTCTATTTAAGCAAGTACATATCTCTATGTAATATTCGGTATCAGTGGATATATTTCTGTAATTGTGGATGAACCTGAATTACAGGAATTGATTTGTATCAAGTTCGAAACGTACTTATGAAGGTCTGGTCTCCGTTCTTATATTACTTACTCCGTTCTGCTGTATCTTCAGATTATATGTTTCACTGATTTTCTTTTTTGACAAGTATGTGATCAGTCGATCTGTAATGTGCGATATGTATTTAAATAGTGCTTCATAATCTAGTAAAAAAATATAGCATGTTTAGAAGCGACAACCTCCACCACCGACCAATATCGGAATAAAAATCCGTACTAATGACGTTAGAATCTAATAACATTTTGGATCGCCCGCCGCTGCAACCAATTGAATTTGTGGCCAGTCAACCTGCTCTTCGTGACTCGATTGAAATTTTGCCAGAACATCAAATATTTCTGCCAAAATAGTATGTTTTTTAAGAAAAATGTATTTAAAAGTAAAAGTTAAGAGTAAATAAGAAGAAATGAAATCAATTTCATTAAGAAGATAAGTGTTGATATATAAAAAATAATTCAAGCCGAATACATTGAGTAGGTTGTTGGTGTAGAACGGACTGTTATTACAATAACACATCAAATGTAAACGTTGAGAAATTGTTAATTTTATGTCTGGTAATAAACCAATAATTTATGGGCGCCACACATTTTCTGGGTTAGGCTACCCAGGGTACCAATTATGGGTTGGGCTTGTAAATTTCAATTAGACCAACCGACAAACCTTGTGGCGATGAAAAAGATTGGAACTATAATAATAAATTTAAGCAGTTTTCAGACAGAGATGATTCATAAAGAGTCATGGTAAAGAATAATGGATAAACAACACGTAATTTCTATATACGTAAATTGATATTAAGATAATGTATGTTACAGTCAAAACCCATTGCTGATTAAACGACGACTTTTGACTGCAAGAATTAGTTAAAAACGTTTTCGACCGACCGACAACATGTGTATTAAGAAGATATAGTAGAATTATTGTTTTACCTAAACAATATAATCGTATTTGTGTATCTAACATATGTAGGTCTATGTAACGTTGTTATGGTTAAGTCCAGTTAAATTAGATTATTAATAGTGAAGTTACAGAAATTTACATCAAGCTGAAAATTGGTAAAATTTTTCAATACTTAAATGAAAATGAAATATAAATCTCCATCATTTCGGGGCTAGGAGAAAAATTTGCTTAACGTAAAATAAAAGATTATTCTAAATTTTCACCTAAACGATAATTATATTATTTATTCATAAAATTGTCAGTAGATAAAATTGTCTATAAGTTTCCTAAAACCGGCCACCGTTTCTGAACGTAACGATTTAAAAAAATTAAGTTTATGAACACCATTATGTTATATTATACACACCTCTGATTTAATTGTACTCCGTGCGATTTATTAAGAGGTTTCCCGAACATCACAGAATTATATGTACAAGTACAATATATTCCACAGTACTTTAATTGTAATTGTAAATCGATTTTTATTTTTAAACTAGCATTTGCTTTAAATTAGCACACCCGCGTTATCGCCCGCAGAGTCGTGTCTATCTGTCGGACTTTTCTAGGGTTCAGCAATTGGAATGAAAATTGGTACAGTTATAGCACCTAATTGAGCCACGAGAAAGGATATAGGTTAATTTTTATCCCCGAAATCCCACGGGAACGGGTACTATACGGGGAAAGCCCCGGGTAAATTTATCTTTTCTTTCGACTACGCGAACGAAGCTGGGCGAAATCGAAATCTTAAATTGCTTTAAAACACTCCAAATGTCTCAGTCTCTTACTATTTATGCGTTAAGACGAAAATAATGATCGTCTACTTTAGAAAATGCATAAAAGCATCTTTAAAAACTATTGGAGCATAATTGGACAAATCCTCTCTCGAGCACAACAGTTACAATACTTATAACATTTGCATATTGGTGCTTATGTAATACTAAAAATAATAAATTGCATAATGAGTGGAAATCGAGTGAAGTTTCCAACGACACAAAGGGAGGTACACGACAAACTGAAAACAAGTCGCAAATAAAAAGCACTTGAGCACTGCAGGTCTCTTTGTAATTCATCCGTTGTCGTGAATTTCCGTCATTTCTACGATACTGTTTAAGTAGCTTAAGTTCTAGCAAAGGAAATTATATTTGTTGTTTGTTCATTTGAATTTGAATGCAATGCTTTTTGGCTTACGATTTAATTCGTTTTCAATTTCATTCTATACGTATTTAACTTACGTGATGAACATTTCTTCGAACAAAGTTTGTGGAAAGGATTATTTTAAGTATTTATTTTTAACCCAAACTGCCTAATTGAATGGATATTATACAATTTGGTATACATAAGCTGGGTGATGGGATACGATTTATCCCGGGACTTTTATCCGACTCGTCCTAGTCGTAATCAACTCAAGTTGAACTCAACTCAAACTAAACACTCGTCGGATAAAAGTATCCAAACCGGGACGAGCGTCTAGTATTTAATACGTAAAATATATCATCGATAATTAATTTACGCCATTCACACACAAATAAAAAACAAATTACTATCCATTGGTTTGGCTACTGTAACCATGGCATAACCCTAACTCTTTTTTAATATTTAATGTACAGAAATGGTCAGGTTACAGCGGGTCAAGTGTTGTATTATATCCATCCTTTTATTTTCTAGGACCGCCTCCTTGGTACAGTGGTTAACGCGTGAAGCGTAGAACCGAGGGGTCCTGGGTTCAATTCCCGGTGGGGAGGCACAAAAAAAAAATGTCTCGGTCTGGCAGGACACAGAAGGTTGATCGCCTACTTGTCCGTAAAGAATATCGATCAGTGAAACAGATGTACATCATCTGCCCCATTCCCACTAGGGGACACGAGACTTCACTTTTTTTTATTTTCTAGTCGTCTCACAAATGCGACATTTATTTGGTTCCAATGTTGCTAAATTTTAAGTGAATAAATATGTGAATAAAACAACAAAAATAATATTATTAACAGCAATTTATTATCGAACATTTGAGTAATATAATATAAAACCTGACCAGTTGTGTTTGTGTCTCGTATATCGAAATGAAAATTTTGCACCTATATTAACGTCTCCCACCGACACACAAACACGGCGGTCAGGTTTCATTTACAATAAATAAACAATAAATAAATAAATAAAATAAGTATCTTAATCTAGAATAAATACTTCAACAACGACGTTGAAGGATGTACGCTTTAGCGCTATACTACGACTATCGCGAACTAGAATGGGTTGTGTCGAAATATCACAGGTAGTTGCGTGGACGCGGGGGGCGGTTACTTGAAGAGCTGTTTGGCATAGTACCATATGCGGAAGAAGTATTCGTCTCGGCGGAGGAGCGAGCCCCTCGCGTACGAGCGAATCTCGGCGTCCATGTTGTGCTCCCGGAGCCACGAGGTCGTGGTCTGGCTGAACGACGTCGGCTCCGTGGCCTCCGTCATTTCCCCTGGCTCCTCGTCCATGTGCGAATCTGAAATGCGAATATTTAATTATGGTTAGTAATAGTTCATTTCAGTAATGGTTCATTTTACTAAAAAAGAAAAAAAAAGATTCGATTAGAAACTCTCACCTTCGCTGGGCAGGACTTTGAACGGCTCGTCGGACTCGAGCGGCTCGCTGAGTCCGATCTCGTTCCTCGCGTATATCCGCACCATGTACGTGTGGTTCTCGTTTAGGTCCCGTATATTGAACTTGAGATTGTTCGCGTCCACTTTGCCCACTTCTATCCACATGGTCTTGGTGACGTCACGTATGGCTATATTGTAACCGAGGAGGGGAGCACCTCCATCCCATTCGGGTGTTCCCCAGCAGGTCATCACCATATTGTTACCGACCATACGCATTTCGAGCGGGGCGGTGGGGGGTGACGGTACAGCTGGGAGATAGAAATTTGCGTTAGAGTATTGTAAATGATAGCTAGGTAATTGGAATTTTATATATATAGACTTTAACCAAGATATATTGTTCATGTCATGATTGTAATCAATTAATATCGACATAAACACATAATTACAAATTCAGATGGAGTATAGAAAAAAGCTATTCATTTTATGAAATGAGGGCTATTTCGCTAGTTCTTTGTAATGAATATACTTTCATTTTTAAAAAGCTGCGATAAAACTTAAATTTTTATTAATGAACCTCGAACTAAAACGACTCGGCCTTCTTTCCTATATTTAAATTTTTATAACTTTTACGCCTTAAATTTCGTATACAATATTAATATATTTTTTTCTATAGCCTTTATTATGGCTCGATATGAGCGAATTAAAACTTACTCGCATGTTTGTCCAAGCGCACATGCTGCGACTGTGCTGGCAGGCTCACGCCAATCGCGTTTTCAGCTGATATCCTGAACACGATCTGCTCCTTGTCCTTTAGATTCTCTATGCAGTGCTCGAACACTGACCCACCAACTGTTATCACCTTCGACCACGATTTTCCTTTCACAGTCTTGTACTCGATGATGTAGTCTGAAAAGTGAAATTCGTTTGCTGGAATATTCGAGTCAAATCGAGTTTTGATATGTGGGTCGAATCATTTTGTATTAAATGATTATTTATACAATAATATGAACGATCCACATCAGTTGCACATCCACAGCCACACCACATCACAGATTCTCAAACTATTTTTTATTCCTTGTGAACTGACATTTTGGGAAATTACTGGAGCCGAAGATTTTCTCCCTTAATGGTTAAGGATTATAATTTATTTTATGAAAAACTTACTTGTGACAGGGCTTCCACCGTCACTATCCGGTGCGGCCCATTGCAGTGTCACGGATCTAGATGTTATCTCCCTAACTATGAACCTCTGAGGCCGTGAGGGAGGAGCTGAAATATGAGGGAATTTAAATTAATATATAAGCAGTCCTTACTCCAGTAAATAAAAAAAAACCATCGTAGCTTTTCGTTGAAAGCTTTTGATGCTGTTCTTGTTAGGCCGCGATGTAACCATATAACTAGCTACTGTAGAGTTAATGTATTATCAGCTATTAAGTGCTATGCAATGTTTTAAACTATAGTTAACGAGTTTGTGTTGTGTGTGTTATACTATTATATTGAATACAATTTTCCAGCTTGATTGAATTCCTTGTATATCATTAACGAAGCGTCTTAATTTAAGCGTGTACCTATTTTATTATTTGTTAATTTTTGCCTATTTATTATAGACCAACTCTACTTAAATCTTTATTATTATGAAGCCTTATAAATAAGTAAATAAGCGCAATAATTTTGAAGCTAGGCAACACTGATACTGAATAAGAAGCCCAAGCGTAATACATCAGCTAGCTTGTCTTGGACACCTACACAATGTTTTTCCAATAGTAATCTTCTCGTCGGAAATGTATGGCAAGCTCGTGCCAATTTCATTTCTAGCGCATATTCTGAATTGATATGTGGAATTGGGTGATAATTTGTCTATTTCAGCCAATGTCTCTGGTACGGTAGTTACATGTGTCCATTGTTTGGAATCCTGCTTTATTTCAACGGAGTAATCCAAAATAGCAGAACCCCCGTTTTTCTCAGAAGGATTCCATGTTATTGTAACAGATTTGTTGTCAATACCGTATATACTCAAAGGACCCAAGGGTGGGGATGGAACGTCTTTAAAAAAATATAAAATTTATGTTATTAAGGATATTATTTTTAGGATTAATATTAGGAAGATTGAATAATTAATTTTACGGTTGAATAAAAGATGATTGTACCCTTCATACAAAAAAGGCGATTATATCTATATATTAAATATGGAAATATAATATAATACAATGTTTCGAATTTTAGCACATTTTTGAACCTTAACATGTGATGACACAAAGCTTTTGATCCCTCTCTGCCCCTTGAAAAAGATGACACTTTTCGATGACTCTCTAAATCTAATTTACGGATGGTCCTTAGGTAACGAAATAATAAGTAATAATATAATTTTATCATAACAAGCAACTCACCTAAAGCAGTCTTAATAACAATCGGTTCGCTCTCCAAAGCTTCCGAAACACCGACGGGATTCTGCGCCATTACGCGGAACATGTATTCACAATTTTCGTTCAGTCTTTGAATGCAATATGTTTCCACGTCCTTATTTACATCGGCCACTCTCACCCATTGATTGACTTCAGGATCATGCTTCTCTATGGCATACTTGGTCAGCTCGATACCCCCGTCGTCAACCGGCGGTTTCCATTCTATTGTTACTGATTCTCTACTAATTTCTCGAAGTACTACTGGCCCTTTGGGCTTACTGGGCTTATCTAAAAAACCACATAAACATCTTGGTCACTCTCGGGCACGAAATACAATAGGATATATTAATTAAATACCAATTTAGTTTACTAATTCTTAAGTCACTAAGTGGTATTACTTACCGAATACTTTAAGAAGAAGGTCCAATGAAGAATTTCCTGCTTTGTTACTTGCTTCTATAGTATATTTACCACTGTGGGATCGTTTAAGCTTAGATATTCTGATGATACTCGTGCTTTCAGACGTAATAATTTCAATTTCTTCGGTTATTTCAAGTCTGGTACCATTCTTATACCAAACAACGTTTGGTTGCGGAATGCCTTCAATATTCGCCGTTACCGACCATTCCTTGTCAATCTTTTTCTTTTGATCAATTTCATTTTCAGGCACACTTATAATAGGCTTCAATTGTATCTCTAAATTACACGAGGTTTCAACGTCACCGAATTCATTTGTAGCGATACACTTGTATTCACCTTCAGATGTCTTGGTAGCTGTTACGGCTAATGTTGCTACTCGATTAACATATGTCGCTTTAGCTGTTTTCAATTGTTTCCCATTCTTAACCCATACAACTTTAGGTTCTGGAACACCACCGAATATACATGAAAGCTCCACGCTTTCATCGGGGTTAACAACAATATCTTTAAGTGGTTTCTCTACACTAGGTGCTTGGCCAACGCTAGCTTTCTCAATTCGAATAAATTCAGTGACCTCAGATGATTCGCTTACACCCACTTCGTTTACAGCGAATACGCGGAATCTATACGATGATTTTGTTTTCAAATTTTCGACGCAGTATTGGTTCTTCCTTACGCTTTCTATGGATATCCATCTGTAACAAATGATTATATTATTTAAATTTCAAAGATATTGCTCAGATATGTTTCCATATAACAACATTGCGCATAATATTTCACGGGCCTACTCACTCTGAGGTATTTATCTCTTGATATTCAACAATATAACATTCTATCTGTGAAAATCCAGTATCAGTAGGTTCACTCCAGTAAATATTCACAAACGTGTTATCGACGTCGAGCACTTTTGGCGCTCCGGGCGCTGAAGGAATATCTGAAATATATATTATTCATATATAGAATTACGTTTATTTTATAAAATGATATCTTTAAAGACCATTGTTGTATAACATCTTACCCATAACTATAACTTTAGTTTCAATTTCTAATACTCCACAGTTATTTTCAAGTTTGAGTTTATAAATACCAGCGTCGGAATGTTCAATTTTCCTAATGGTAAGGCTCGCATTTTGTGAATCGATGGAAGGTTTTGTATGTTTAGATCTTTTGATGATCTTAGCGTTTACGATCCACTCGTCATTCGGCGGTGGGTTTGCCTCATATTGAATATTGATAGTAACATCGCCGCCGCGTTTAACTTTATATTCTTTTTCATATGAAATAACTTTAGGCGGGAATTCTATAACTGTAAATAAATAAAGAATTAAAATTGGCATTGTTATACTAACGTATATCTAGTGGCTTTCTTCTTATATCTTATCTGCAATAACGTCTTATCACCTAAATCCGTATCGAAAATAACCAAAGAATTACGAGAGAATTATGAAGAATTACGAAAAAGTTAAGAATTAGAAAGAAAGAAATAAATAAATTTATTGTCTATAAACACACAGCACCGCACATAATATATGTATATATATATATATATATATATATATATATATATATATATCTTTATAAATAATTTATAACTAATATCTAGAATAAAAACTAATTAATAAAAAGAAAATAAAAAATTGCGTCATATATTAACTCGATAAAATTTAAATAACAACTTACCCTCTACTTTCAGTTTCGTTGAACATTTTGCATCAAATAAGACACAAGAGTATTCACTTTGATCCTCTTCAATGCAGTTCCTAATAATAAGTGTTCGCTTCCTACCATCTCTTATTAACGTGAATTTATCTGTATCTTCAAGGACAGTCTTTCTCTTATACCACACCACATCATATTTTTCATCCGGTACTTCGACCGTCAAATACGCATCTGTGGCCAATGGAATGAGGACAGTTTCAGGTAGACGTATAGTAAAATCGATAGAAGGTTCGTCAACGATAAGCTTCGCTACGCATCTATCACTACCGACTTCACACGCGTATACACCCGCATCGCTTAGGTCACAATCATATATTTTTAACTTTTGTTTCTTTCCGTCGATGGTTAGCTGCATGTGATTCGAAAATTGTATTTCTGAACCATCCTTAAGCCATCTCACTAGAGCATCGCCCTTGGTGAGTTCAATTTCAAATGTAGCCTTATGTCCTTTATTTACTCTTTGGTCTTGAAGCCTCGATATAATTTCAGGAGGTAATTCGACAACCGTTACTTCTGCAGCGCAGAAATCATCTCGTAGCTTGCATACATATTCACCTTCATCATGCACAGATGTATTCCTTATAAATAGTTTACGAACATTTCCACGTTTTTCTAATTCATACTTGTTCTTTTTAGATTTAATTATTTCACCATCTTTTTCCCAGATTACATCAGCAGTTTCCGAATTAATTTCAACTTCAAGAATGGCAATATCTTTTTCCTTAACCTCAAAATCTTGAAGTCTTCGTAAGAATTCAGGAATGGTCTCATGAATAGTTAAGCTGGTACTGGTTTCCTGATCTTTAACTACGCATTTAAATATTCCCTTATCGGACAGTTTTGCTTTTTTGATTCTTAATTTATGTATCCTGCCTTCTTGTATAATTTCTCTATGATCCATACCACTCAATTCTTTGTTATTATGGTACCATTTTGTAGATACTGTGTGAGATGTTTCGCATTCTAATATAACCGTTTTTCCTTCTTCAGTTTCATATGTTTTCTTTAATTTCTTCACAAATGTCACCTTTTCAACGTCAATTGTCACTTTGGCACCATGCGATGCTTTACCGGCACTGTTAGAAGCGACACATTTGTAATCACCTGAATCTACTTCAGAGTCGACATTAGCAATAATTAATTCTATATTTTCACCATCAAATCGTTGTGTTACTGTTTCTGAAGGTGTAATTATTTTGTTGTTTCTATACCATGTAATCGAAGGCACTGGATTCCCAGTCACTTTAGCAGTAAGATTTATAGTTTCCTTTTCCTTAACAGTAATTTCTTGGAATCGATGAATAAATAGAGGGGGCTCCGCATTTTCTTCCGTTGGTTCTGAAAATTTTACATACCACATTAATATTTTAAACATAGATCTTATTACAAATTTCGTTAATAAAGTTGTGAATTTTTGCCACACAATGAACACAAGGAACAAAGCAATTTGCAACCAATATTCCCAAAAAAATAATATTCTCAATTCGATTTTTTTTTGGGTTTATAAATGCGTGGATAACGATAACTTTTCACTTGACGTGATTATTTTCATGATTGATAGAAAATTGTTGTTATTTGATCCTATTTTTAAATCTACCCTACCGAGACGTCGATGACCTTTTTGTAAGAAAGAGTATTTATTGATATTATCATAAAATTTTTAGCATACCTTCAATTACAATAACCGCACTTGTTTCTGTTACACCTTCTGAATTGATAGCTTTCAATGTGTATACTCCGTCGTCCTTTCCTTTCTTAGGTTTAATAATTGTAATGGAATGAATATTTCCATCCGATTTCACAGGAACAGATTTCAGAGACTTATTATTACGGAACCACGTAACTTTAGGTTCAGGATTTCCAACCACTTGAGTCGTAAGCAAGAAGCTCTCACCTTCCCGAATGCTTATATTTTTCAATGGTTCGATTACTTGCGGTTTTTCTTTTTCGCCTGTTTTAATTTTGAGAACAATCGGCAGACTTGCCTCGCCTTCCCTATTCATTGCCAATACAGTGTATGTCCCCTCTTGAGATTTTTTAACATTAGAAATTTTTAAGACACTACAGTACATATGCATGTCTGATTCGGTAACTATAGAAATATTTTCATTTGGCATAATTTCATCACCTTTGAATAACCAAGTGATGTCGGGTTCGGGTATTGCGACCAAACGACATTCAAGATATATGTCTGATCCTTCATCGACATATTGCGCTTTTGGACGTTTAGAAAAGGTTGGTGGTATACCTTCCAAAATGTCTGCCAATGATGACTCTCTTGAAAGACTCTTTCGGGACAAAATGGTCATTTCAGATCCGTGGTCAGAAAGAGGAGCCTCAACTATTAACTCAGTTGTGCTCGATGCAAAACCTGCTGCATTCTTCGCAACACACGTGAATGTACCAGCATCTTCTGGGAAAACTTCACGTATTACAAGGGTTGCAACATTATCATCATCGTAATACATTTGGAAGTCTTGAGATGGTTTAATAATGGCAGTTTGCCGGAACCAAGTGATTTGTGGTCTTGGGTAGCCTTCAACTTGACATTCGAATTGGACAGTGGAGCCATCAGGTGTATGTTTTGGACGTAGCTTTTCAACAAATATAGGAGCAATGGCTTGTTCTTCAGAAGCCGGTTCTGAAACAATAGGAAGGATAGGAATATTTAATAATGGAGCTGTTGTGATTTTATATTTACATTATTTAAAAACTGGTTAAACTATTAAAAAAAATGGTTGCCTGTAAAGTCGGTTTTACGGGCGAAGATTTTACGTGACAACGTATTTTTTTCCAACGCCAAGAACGCTCGAGAAAGACAGAGACAGAGACACAAGCACGCGCCGATTCAATGCGCCTAATTCTCTAGCGCTGCGCGCGCGGCGGACCGATCATAGTTCGGTGACTCATCGTAACGTTACCGGGCGTTACACTTTTTCATGAGTGACTCCGAGCCGCAACCTAATTTAAGACGTTGTCACGTCAAAAGTCGGGTAAGTCGTGAATTTATCTTATAGGTTAAATTGATACATTTCCTTAATCGATTAAATAATCTATGAATTCGAAAATTTGGGGGTATTATATAACAATATAAATGGTAATTATATCATTTGCAACAAAAGTATAAATAATAAAATATGAGTAAATCTTACTTTCAAATACAGGAAGTTTATCTATTTTTTCATTCAATTTCTTCTGTAAGTACAAAGTATAATTGTCTTCATCCATTAAATACTGAGCAGGCACCCAGCCCTTTTCTTCAGTGAGATGTTTACGTACGTACCACCAGTCCTGATTAGTTGTATCTAAAATATAAAATAAAATCACTCTTAAAAAGGAATTGTGAATACAACGAAAAATCCAATAGAAGATTCATAGAAGGATGTTGAAGCAAAACAAATGTCTTGTATTCATGTAACATAGTCTATCCTGCAATATATAACAATTAGGAACAAACAATACCAATATAACAATTATTCATTAGGAAAACGAAGATAATTTCATTTACCTAGTATGTACAATCGTTCACCCTCTACTAAACTTATAGCTTCATCAGTTTCAGCGACATAAGAGTAAACTGCAAATACAATGTCACCAGAGCGGACGTTAACTGGAGTTTCTGAAAAGTAAGATGAGCTGTTTAAGTAATATATTAATTTTGAAATACATATTTAAATGTTTTTAGAGTGAGTTTTTAGTTAACAAACCAGAGAGATTGCAATGCTTGCTTTAACGGTAACATCTTTACCTATATTTACCATTTTAAAATTATTTTGTACTGTTAACCTAATAACCGAAATATTAACAATGTCTTTAATGAATCACAAAATAATACTTTTCTTATGACATTTTTTACTACTATTTTGTACATACCTGGGAATTCCTGTTCTCTTGATATACTCATACTTGCATCTGCTTCTGTAAATTTAACAATGCATTGAAACTTTTTTAATATAATAAATCATTCTTAATATACATATTTTTTCTTAAATTTATTTACGTTAAGCTTTTTTCTTCGATGCTTAATGTAAATCAAAAAAAAATGTATAATAATTATTATAAATAAATTTTAATACCTTGTATAATTAACGGCTTTTTGGGCTTTCGCTTTGCTGATATGGTGATTTCTTCTTCTTCGAATGTTGGCGCTTTGATCACTCTTTTCGGTTTAAGATCCACATTTAATTCCTCTACCTCGTTTACTTCATATGGAGTCTTCTTTGGTTTTCGTTTTATAACCATTTCTACATTTCCTTCTGATTCATCTTCACTTATAATCACTTCTTCCACTTGTTCAGAATCTTCGATATATTTTTCTACTTTAATTGAAGCTTCATCAGCCGCTTCAGATTTACTAACCTTTTTCTTGGCCTTAAGTTTAATTTTACTAGAAAGGGTTAAATCTTCTTGCTTATGTTGTTCTATGCGTTGCTTTATATCAAAGGCAATTTCTTCTTGATTATCTATGACATATTCATGTTTTTTATCTAAAGTTATATTGACATCCTCCATAATTTCTGAAGCTGGCATCGATGTTTTTGGCTTAGCCAAAGTTACAGACATATCCTCTTCATGCGTTTCCTGCATGACCTTTGCTTTTTTCATTGATAATATAACATTTGCAGATTCGTTACCGACATCACTTTCAGTATCAGAAATAATAATTTCTTCAACAGATTGATCATCTTCATAGAATTTAATTGAAGTTTCATTAGCCTCTTCTCCAAAAGTTGGTTGCTTTTGTGGTTTTAATTTCACTTTACTAGACATTGATATCTCTTCTTCTGCATAAGAATTTAATTGAATATTAAATTCTTGTTCAACATCTTCCAAAGTTTTAGTAGTTTTGGGTCTAAATACAACTATTTCGGGTTCTGTTATTTCAGGTAGTGTAACGGATGATTTTCGGGTAGGTTTTAATTTCTTTTTTATAACAACTTCATCTTCGATTTCTTCCACTTTTTTCAAGCTAGGCTTACGAGGTTGTATAGTGAATTGTTCTGGCTCTTCATCATTTTCATTAGTTGTTGCTTTCTCATTGATTGATTTATCTTCCTCTGGAAACTGATTTTTTGATTCTATTATGTCATCGTGTGTAAACATTGGCTTTTCTAGTTCAGATTTTTCAACATCTGGTAGAACAACTTGTTTTATTGGCTTTTTCTTTATTTTTGCAGCTTCTTTAACATTTCTTGATAAAATGCCGTTCTGTCTTATACTATCTATCACAGTTACAGACGGTTTTACTATTTCCGGAGGCCAATCATTGATGAACTTTATTCGACTTTTTAATTGCAACTTAGGAATTTTAACAGAGGCACGATCTTGTTTTTCTTGTGTTATAGTTTTCTTAAGTTTCACTTTCGCAAATTGTGGTCCTTCTGTATTTTCTGCATGCTGTGGCTTATCTATTTGCAGCACTTTTTGTTCTATAGCAATGGGTATCAATTTCTTTATCTTTTTGCTAGTCGGGGGTTCAGTTTTTACTGTGTCATCTTTTAGAGGTTGTTCTGGTTGCTGTTTTTGGATATTAGGTGATACTTCAACTATTTCATTTATATCTTTATTTTTATCAAATTCTATTTTTTCAAGCTGTTCTAATTCAGGCTTTTCTAGATCTGGTAGCGGTTCTTCTACTATTATTTTCTTTTTGATCTTTTTAGCCTCCTTTATATTTCGTGACAAATCTCCGCACTGCTTAATGCTTCCTATATTAGTATATATGGGTTTTACTGGATTTGGTGGCCAATCGGTTATTAATTTTATTCTACTTTTTAATTGAAACTTGGGTAAAGCTATCGTCTTTGCTTCTTCCTTCGGTTTTGGTGTTTGTTTTTTAAGCTTCACTTTAGCAAATTGAGGCCCTTCTGTTTCTTCAGGTTTTTGAGGAGAACTCATTTCTAGAGAGATACGCTCGATTTTTTGGGGTTTTAATTTTATTTTGGTTTTTTCTGGTACTTCAGTGTCTGCAACTTTTTGAGAAAATAATGGCTGTGCGTCTTCCTCCGGTTTATTTTCTATAGGCCGTTCATTTTTCATATGGGTATCTATAAAAGAAAAAAAAAAAATTATATTCACATTACTATCATTCTCGAAAGACCCGAATTTACCATAACATAAAAAAGTTAAGTAATAAGTTAAGTTTCATTTATAAATATACAAGGTTTTAGAAAAACAGGTACATTTAAATTGGTAATAAATACACGTATAAACCATTATACAAATCAATTCACACATAGGATAATTATTGAAACGCAAAATAATCACCATAGTCAAAATATCATATCGTATACATAAATGTACTTTCTTAAAATTACTGAAAACAACGCTAGAGTTCCAAAATTATAGAAAATTTTTTAATTAAATGACAATGAAACGTTTATAAATCATTAAAAAACGTAGGATGTACAGCGGCTAAATACACTGCAGCAACGAATTCAATACTACAATTAAATACATTAATAAAATATCAATAGTAAGAAACATTATTTATATTTAATTACACATAATATCTATAACTAAAATTTTGACAATCAATTTCAAGTTGTCGATTACAAGATTTGTTTACATTTAAAGTGCAAGTAACATTTCTTTTTACGCTTATTAACTATTCAATAACAAATTAATTTGTATAACCGTAACAACCATCTTATCCTTGGCAGTGAAGCCGATGCAAAAGTATAAATGTATGATTATACTGATTTCTATCTAGCAATTTTCCTTCTTCCCTTTTCTCTGGAATGTTTTTAACGACAGTTGCATGTCCGAATTCAAGAACTGAACCGTCGAGATAGTGTATGTGTGTTTTCTTTGAATTGTATCACCTCACTTAATTTTTTTAAATTGTGAAAATAATACACACACTCATTTAGTTATCTTAAATCGTAAAAACAATAAAAACAATCTTTTCACGGTTAGCTTACCCTCAAAAATGATGATTTATTTGCGGCTATGGATCCCTAAAAAAAACACACTGACCTCCTCCTGCAATTCTGGTACTTCTTTAACCTCACTTTCCTTACCTATTATATTGATTTGATATCATTTCCGTTTTACTCACTTCTATAACCTCCTTTACAGTCATTTAAACTGTCTGGTGCGTCATCTAGTGAGGTAACCTACAGCTGTTTGTGTCAATGAAAAAGTGATGTTGCTTTCGTCCGTGATAACTGTTATATGTGTATTTGCTTGTGCGGGTACTGTTTTTGTTTTATTGTGCAATTGACCTGTGTGAATTGTATTCTTACCTGCCGGCGCATCCATTTCCTTAATAGCAGTTTCTTCAGAAACATAAATGACTCTCTCTACCTTATCAGCTATCGATGTTATTTCAGTTTTATCATGCACCTCTTCTACATAACTTACACCAGTCTTCGCTTTAGTCTCGTTTATTTTAGCAGTTGCAGGTGCATAATCAACTGGTTTAGTTAGTGATGGTTTGGTTAATTTATTGTATGGTGTTTGGATTTCGTCAGTTATGTCTGTAACTTGTGTAGTTTCTAGAATGTCACCTTTACCGTGGGATCGACGTGTCTTAGTTTCCGTTATCTCCACTTCTTTTGTCACAACTTTGGTATCTATAATTTTGGGTAAAATGTTGTGTGGTACAATGTTTTCGTTGGTGATGTCTGTGACACGGATAAATGGATTTAGCTGGTACGTGTGGTTGATCACTAGGCTTTGTGTTTTCGTCTAATGTCTGTAACTTGTGGTATGTGTAATAATTTAAATTTCATTTTCGTTTTTTTTATTGTTTTAACCATAAACTTACCTTCAGGTGTATCTAATTCTTCAGTAGTCCCTTCCGTCATTTTAACGGTTTTGTTTGGTACATCAGCACTCATTGTTATTTCAATGATCTCATGCGCCTTTACATCAATATCCTTGCCTTCATTTCGATGTTTTTCAAATTTTACTTTGTTAATGTTACCAGTCTCAGTTTTAGGTGTCGTAATTGCAATCACACCAGGTGTGTCTTCCTGTGAGGCAGTCAGTATTGGTTCGTGTAATACATCGAGTGGTGTGATGCCCTGGTCTGTGTTGTCAGATATTTGAAATGTGTCCGGTGTACGTGTTACTGATTTTGTTTTCTTTGATCGTCTTTTTATAATTTTCATTCTAACCTTGCCTTCAGATGTGTCGATTTCTTTAATGACAGTCTCTCCAGGCACTTCAGTAATTTCCCCGGATACTATGGAAGACGAAGCGATTTCAGTCATTTCAGGTACCTCTTGCATCTCACCATCTTTGCCTTTAACTTGACGTTTCTTAGTTTTATCTTTTTTCATCTCACTAGCTTCCGTATTGGTTTCTGCTATTTCCACTACGTCAGGTACGTTCCCGAACAGAGTAACCTGCTCTGGTTTGTGTAATTGATCGATAGGTAAGATGCTCTCAGGTGTCATATCTGCTATTTGTGAAGTGTCTGGTCTGTGTAATACTGTTTTTGTTTCCTTTGTATGTTTCTTTGTTGTTTTCATCGTGTCCTTACATTCAGGTGTATCGATTTCTTCAATGGCAGTCTTTTCAGGAACTTCAGTGATTTCCTCGAGTTCTTCGGTGGTCAACATTTTTTCAGTAATTTCATGTACCACTTGCACCTCACCATTTTTCCCCTTTACTCGAAGTTTTTTAGTCTTCGTTTTTCTCACTTCGCCTGCCTCCGGTTTGGATTCCGTTAGTTCGACGGTTTTAGGTCTATCTTCCAACGAGAAGACTTGTTCTAGTTCTTGTAAGTGATCGAGTGGTGTTATTATGTCGTCTATGATGTCAAGTATTTGTAAAGTGTCTGATGCGTGAATTAGAGTTTTTGTTGTGTTAGTTGGTTTCTTAACTGTTTTTATAGTAACCTTACCTTCAGATGTGCCGATTTCTTCGATGGTAGTTTCTTCAGGAATTTCCGTAATTTCCTCAGGTTCATCGGGCGTCGACGTGATTTCAGTAATTTCGTGTACCACAGGCACCTCACCTTCTTTGCCTTTGACTCGACGTTTTTTAGTTTTCAATTTTCTCACTTCACCAGTCTCCGCTTTTGTTTCCGTTATCTCGACCGTTTCTGGTTCATCTTCCAACGGGATGGCCAGATTTGGTTGATGTAGATGTTCGAGTAGTGTGATGCTTTCGTCAGTGATGTCTGTTATTTGTGAAGTGTCTGGTGTGTGTACTGCTTTAGTTTTCTTTGTTCGTTTCTTTAGTGTCTTAACCGTGACCTTACCTTCAGGTGTGTCGATTTCTTCGATGGTTGTTTCTTCAGGAATTTCCGTAATTTCCTCCGGTTCATCGGGCGTCGACGTGATTTCAGTAATTTCGTGTACCACAGGCACCTCACCTTCTTTGCCTTTGACTCGACGTTTTTTAGTTTTCACTTTTCTCACTTCACCAGTCTCCGTTTTTGTTTCCGTTATCTCGACCGTTTCTGGTTCATCTTCCAACGGAATGGCCTGATCTGGTTGATGTAAATGTTCGAGTGGTGTGATGCTTTCGTTAGTGGTGTCTGTTATTTGTGAAGTGTGTGGTGTGTGTACTGTTTTTGTTTTCTTTGTTCGTTTCTTTACTGTCTTAACCGTGACCTTACCTTTAGGTGTGTCGATTTCTTCGATGGTTGTTTCTTCAGGAATTTCCGTAATATCCTCCGGTTCATCGGGCGTCGACGTGATTTCAGTAATTTCGTGTACCTCTTGCACCTCACCATCTTTGCCTTTGACTCGACGTTTTTCACTTTTCATTTTTCTCACTTCACCAGTCTCCGTTTTCGTTTCCGTTATCTCGACCGTTTCTGGTTCATCTTCCAACGCGGTGGCCTGATCTGGTTCTTGTAATTTATCGAGTTGAGTGATGGTCTCGTCAATGATGTCTACTATTTGTGAAGTGTCTGGTGTGTGTACTGTTTTAGTTTTCTTTGTTCGTTTCTTTAGTGTCTTAACCGTGACCTTACCTTCAGGTGTGTCGATTTCTTCGATGGTTGTTTCTTCAGGAATTTCCGTAATTTCCTTAGGTTCATCGGGCGTCGACGTGAATTCAGTAATTTCGTGTACCTCTTGCACCTCTCCATCTCTGCCTTTGACTCGACGTTTCTTAGTTTTCACTTTTCTCACTTCACCAGTTTCCGTTTTGGTTTCCGTTATTTCGACTGTTTCTGGTTCATCTTCCAACGGGGTGGCCTGATCTGGTTCTTGTAATTGTTCGAGTGGTGTGACGCTCTCGTCAGTGATATCAACTATTTGTGTAATGTCTGGTGTGTGTACTGTTTTTGTTTTGTTTGTTCGCTTCTTTACTGTCTTAACCGTGACCTTACCTTCAGGTGTGTCGATTTCTTCGATGGTAGTTTCTTCCGGAACTTCAGTAATTTCCTCGGGTACATCGGGCGTCGACGTGATTTCAGTAATTTCGTGTACCTCTTGCACCTCACCATCTTTACCTTTAACTCGACGTTTCTTTGATTTCACTTTTCTCACTTCACCAGTCTCTGTTTTGGTTTCCGTTATTTCGACCGTTTCTGGTTCTTCTTCTAACGGGATGGCCTGATCTGGTTGATGTAAATGTTCGAGTGGTGTGATGCTTTCGTCAGTGATGTCTGTTATTTGTGAAATGTCTG
>NC_052122.1:8027863-8029576 GCF_012273895.1 Zerene cesonia | reverse complement strand
CCTGATCTGGTTGATGTAAATGTTCGAGTGGTGTGATGCTTTCGTCAGTGGTGTCTGCTATTTGTGAAGTGTCTGGTGCATGTATTACTGTTTTAGTTTTGTTGTTTCGTTTCTTTACTGTCTTTACCGTGACCTTACCTTCAGGTGTGTCGATTTCTTCAATGGTTGTTTCTTCAGGAATTTCCGTAATATCCTCCGGTTTATCGGGCGTCGACGTGATTTCGGTAATTTCGTGTACCTCTTGCACCTCACCATCCTTGCCTTTGACTCGACGTTTCTTAGTTTTCACTTTTCTCACTTCATCAGTCTCCGTTTTTGTTTCCGTTATCTCGACCGTTTCTGGTTCATCTTCCAACGGGGTGGCCTGATCTGGTTGATGTAAATGTTCGAGTGGTGTGCTGCTTTCGTCAGTGATGTCTGTTATTTGTGAAGTGTGTGGTGTGTGTACTGTTTTTGTTTTCTTTGTTCGTTTCTTTACTGTCTTAACCGTGACCTTACCTTTAGGTGTATCGATTTCTTCGACGGTTGTTTCTTCAGGAATTTCCGTAATTTCCTCCGGTTCATCGGGCGTCGAAGTGATTTCGGTAATTTCGTGTACCTCTTGCACCTCACCATCCTTGCCTTTGACTCGACGTTTCTTAGTTTTCACTCTTCTCACTTCACCAGTCTCCGTTTTTGTTTCCGTTATCTCGACCGTTTCCGGTTCATCTTCCAACGGGGTGGCTTGTTCTGGTTCTTGTAGTTGATCCAGTTGTGCGACAGTCTCGTCAGTGATGTCTACTATTTGTGAAGTGTCTGGTGTATGTATGACTGTTTTAGTTTTCTTTGTTCGTTTCTTTACTGTCTTAACCGTGACCTTACCTTCAGGTGTGTCGATTTCTTCAATGGTTGTTTCTTCAGGCACTTCAGTAATTTCTTCCGGTTCATCGGGCGTCGACGTGATTTCAGTAATTTCGTGTACCTCTTGCACCTCACCATCCTTGCCTTTGACTCGACGTTTCTTAGTTTTCACTTTTCTCACTTCACCAGTCTCCGTTTTGGTTTCCATTATTTCGACTGTTTCTGGTTCATCTTCCAACGGGGTGGCCTGATCTGGTTCTTGTAATTGTTCGAGTGGTGTGATGCTCTCGTCAGTAATGTCTACTATTTGTGAAGTGTATGGTGTATGTTTTACTGTTTTAGTTTTCTTTGTTCGTTTCTTTATTGTCTTAACTGTGACCTTACCTTCAGGTGTGTCGATTTCTTCGATGGTTGTTTCTTCAGGCACTTCAGTTATTTCTTCCGGTTCATCGGGCGTCGACGTGATTTCAGAAATTTCGTGTTCCTCTTGCACCTCACCATCCTTGCCTTTGACTCGACGTTTCTTAGTTTTCACTTTTCTCACTTCACCAGTCTCCGTTTTTGTTTCCGTTACCTCGATCGTTTCTGGTTCATCTTCCAACGGGGTGGCCTGATCTGGTTGATGTAAATGTTCGAGTGGTGTGATGCTTTCGTCAGTGATGTCTGTTATTTGTGAAGTGTCTGGAGTATGTATTACTGTTTTAGTTTTCTTTGTTCGTTTCTTTACTGTCTTAACCGTGACCTTACCTTCAGGTGTGTCGATTTCTTCAATGGTTGTTTCTTCAGGCACTTCAGTAATTTCTTCCGGTTCATCGGGCGTCGACGTGATTTCAGTAATTTCGTGTACCTCTTGCACCTCACCATCCTTGCCTT
>NC_052122.1:8025486-8027853 GCF_012273895.1 Zerene cesonia | reverse complement strand
TTTTACTGTTTTAGTTTTCTTTGTTCGTTTCTTTATTGTCTTAACTGTGACCTTACCTTCAGGTGTGACGATTTCTTCGATGGTTGTTTCTTCAGGAACTTCAGTGATTTCCTCGGGTTCTTCGGTCGTCGAAGTGATTTCAGTAATTTCGTGTACCTCTTGCACCTCACCATCCTTGCCTTTGACTCGACGTTTCTTAGTTTTCACTTTTCTCACTTCACCAGTCTCCGTTTTTGTTTCCGTTATCTCGATCGTTTCTGGTTCATCTTCCAACGGGGTGGCCTGATCTGGTTGATGTAAATGTTCGAGTGGTGTGATGCTTTCGTCAGTGATGTCTGTTATTTGTGAAATGTCTGGTGTGTGTACTGTTTTTGTTTTCTTTGTTCGTTTCTTTATTGTCTTAACCGTGACCTTACCTTCAGGTGTGTCGATTTCTTCTATGGTTGTTTCTTCAGGTACTTCCGTAATTTCCTCCGGTTCATCGGGCGTCGACGTGATTTCAGTAATTTCGTGTACCTCTTGCACATCACCATCCCTGCCTTTGACGCGACGTTTCATAGTTTTCACTTTTCTCACCTCGCCAGTCTCCGTTTTTGTTTCCGTTATCTCGATCGTTTCTGGTTCATCTTCCAACGGGGTGGCCTGATCTGGTTCTTGTAATTGTTCGAGTGGTGTGATGCTTTCGTCAGTGATGTCTGTTATTTGTGAAATGTCTGGTGTGTGTACTGTTTTTGTTTTCTTTGTTCGCTTCTTTACTGTCTTAACCGTGACCTTACCTTCAGGTGTGTCGATTTCTTCGATGGTTGTTTCTTCAGGAATTTCCGTAATTTCCTCGGCTGCATCGGGCGTCGACGTGATTTCAGTAATTTCGTGTACCTCATGCACCTCACCATCCTTGCCTTTGACTCGACGTTTCTTAGTTTTCACTTTTCTCACTTCACCAGTCTCCGTTTTTGTTTCCGTTATCTCGATCGTTTCTGGTTCATCTTCCAACGGGGTGGCCTGATCTGGTTCTTGTAATTGTTCGAGTGGTGTGATGCTCTCGTCAGTGATGTCTACAATTTGTGAAGTGTCTGGTGTGTGTACTGTTTTAGATTTCTTTGTTCGTTTCTTTACTGTCTTAACTGTGACCTTACCTTCAGGTGTGTCGATTTCTTCGATGGTTGTTTCTTCAGGAATTTCCGTAATTTCCTCGGGTGCATCGGGCGTCGACGTGATTTCAGTAATTTCGTGTACCTCATGCACCTCACCATCCTTGCCTTTGACTCGTCGTTTCTTAGTTTTCACTTTTCTCACTTCGCCAGTCTCCCTTTTTGTTTCCGTTATCTCGACCGTTTCTGGTTCATCTTCCAACGGGGTTGCCTGATCTGGTTCTTGTAATTTATCGAGTGGTGTGATGCACTCGGCAGTAATGTCTACTATTTGTGAAGTGTCTGGTGTATGTATTACTGTTTTAGTTTTCTTTGTTCGTTTCTTTATTGTCTTAACCGTTACCTTACCTTCAGGTGTGTCGATTTCTTCTATGGTTGTTTCTTCAGGTACTTCCGTAATTTCCTCCGGTTCATCGGGCGTCGACGTGATTTCAGTAATTTCGTGTACCTCTTGCACTTCACCATTCTTGCCTTTGACGCGACGTTTCATAGTTTTCACTTTTCTCACCTCGCCAGTCTCCGTTTTTGTTTCCGTTATCTCGATCGTTTCTGGTTCATCTTCCAACGGGGTGGCCTGATCTGGTTCTTGTAATTGTTCGAGTGGTGTGATGCTCTCGTCAGTGATGTCTACTATTTGTGAAGTGTCTGGTGTGTGTACTGTTTTAGATTTCTTTGTTCGTTTCTTTACTGTCTTAACTGTGACCTTACCTTCAGGTGTGTCGATTTCTTCGATGATTGTTTCTTTAGGAATTTCCGTAATTTCCTCGGGTGCATCGGGCGTCGACGTGATTTCAGTAATTTCGTGTACCTCAGGCACCTCACCATCCTTGCCTTTGACTCGTCGTTTCTTAGTTTTCACTTTTCTCACTTCGCCAGTCTCCGTTTTTGTTTCCGTTATCTCGACCGTTTCTGGTTCATCTTCCAACGGGATGGCCTGATCTGGTTGATGTAAATGTTCGAGTGGTATGATGCTTTCGTCAGTGATGTCTGTTATTTGTGAAATGTCTGGTGTATGTATTACTGTTGTAGTTTTCTTTGTTGGTGTCTTAAGTGTCTTAACCGTGACCTTACCTTCAGGTGTGTCGATTTCTTCGATGGTTGTTTCTTCAGGCACTTCCGTTATTTCCTCTGGTTCATAGGGCGTCGACGTGATTTCAGTAATTTCGTGTACCTCTTGCACCTCACCATCCTTGCCTTTGACTCGACGTTTCTTAGT
>NC_052122.1:7877720-8024486 GCF_012273895.1 Zerene cesonia | reverse complement strand
GTCTGGTGTGTGTACTGTTTTAGTTTTCTTTGTTCGTTTCTTTACTGTCTTAACCGTGACCTTACCTTCAGGTGTGTCAATTTCTTCGATGGTAGTTTCTTCAGGAATTTCCGTAATTTCCTCGGGTGCATCGGGCGTCGACGTGATTTCAGAAATTTCGTGTACCTCTTGCACCTCACCATCCTTGCCTTTAACTCGACGTTTTTTAGTTGTCACTTTTCTTACTTCACCAGTCTCCGTTTTTGTTTCCATTATCTCGACCGTTTCTGGTTCATCTTCTAACGGGGTGGCCTGATCTGGTTCTTGTAATTTATCGAGTGGTGTGATGCTCTCGTCAGTAATGTCTACTATTTGTGAAGTGTCTGGAGTATGTATTACTGTTTTAGTTTTCTTTGTTCGTTTCTTTACTGTCTTAACCGTGACCTTACCTTCAGGTGTGTCGATTTCTTCGATGGTTGTTTCTTCAGGAATTTCCCTGATTTCCTCCGGTTCATCGGGCGTCGAAGTGATTTCGGTAATTTCGTGTACCTCTTGCACCTCACCATCCTTGCCTTGGACTCGACGTTTCTTAGTTTTCACTTTTCTCACTTCACCAGTGTCCGTTTTTGTTTCCGTTATCTCGATCGTTTCTGGTTCATCTTCCAACGGGGTGGCCTGATCTGGTTCTTGTAATTGTTCGAGTGGTGTGATGCTCTCGTCAGTGATATCTACTATTTGTGAAGTGTCTGGTGTGTGTACTGTTTTAGATTTCTTTGTTCGTTTCTTTACTGTCTTAACTGTGACCTTACCTTCAGGTGTGTCGATTTCTTCGATGGTTGTTTCTTCAGGAATTTCCGTAATTTCCTCGGGTGCATCGGGCGTCAACGTGATTTCAGTAATTTCGTGTACCTCATGCACCTCACCATCCTTGCCTTTGACTCGACGTTTCTTAGTTTTCACTTTTCTCACTTCGCCAGTCTCCGTTTTTGTTTCCGTTATCTCGACCGTTTCTGGTTCATCTTCTAACGGGGTGGCCTGATCTGGTTCTTGTAATTTATCGAGTTGTGTGATGGTCTCGTCAATGATGTCTATTATTTGTGAAGTGTCTGGTGTGTGTACTGTTTTAGTTTTCTTTGTTCGTTTCTTTACTGTCTTAACCGTGACCTTACCTTCAGGTGTGTCGATTTCTTCGATGGTTGTTTCTTCAGGTACTTCCGTAATTTCCTCCGGTTCATTGGGCGTCGACGTGATTTCAGTAATTTCGTGTACCTCTTGCACTTCACCATCCTTGCTTTTGACGCGACGTTTCATAGTTTGCACTTTTCTCACTTCACCAGTCTCCGTTTTTGTTTCCGTTATCTCGACCGTTTCTGGTTCATCTTCTAACGGGGTGGCCTGATCTGGTTCTTGTAATTTATCGTGTTGTGTGATGGTCTCGTCAATGATGTCTAATATTTTTGACGTGTCTGGTGTGTGTACTGTTTTAGTTTTCTTTGTTCGTTTCTTTACTGTCTTAACCGTGACCTTACCTTCAGGTGTGTCGATTTCTTCGATGGTAGTTTCTTCCGGAACTTCAGTAATTTCCTCGGGTTCTTCGGTCGTCGAAGTGATTTCAGTAATTTCGTGTACCTCTTGCACCTCACCATCCTTGCCTTGGACTCGACGTTTCTTAGTTTTCACTTTTCTCACTTCACCAGTCTCCGTTTTTGTTTCCGTTATCTCGACCGTTTCTGGTTCATCTTCTAACGGGTTGGCCTGATCTGGTTCTTGTAATTTATCGAGTTGTGTGATGGTCTCGTCAATGATGTCTATTATTTGTGAAGTGTCTGGTGTGTGTACTGTTTTAGTTTTCTTTGTTCGTTTCTTTACTGTCTTAACCGTGACCTTACCTTCAGGTGTGTCGATTTCTTCGATGGTAGTTTCTTCCGGAACTTCAGTAATTTCCTCGGGTTCTTCGGTCGTCGAAGTGATTTCAGTAATTTCGTGTACCTCTTGCACCTCACCATCCTTGCCTTGGACTCGACGTTTCTTAGTTTTCACTTTTCTCACTTCACCAGTCTCCGTTTTTGTTTCTTTTATCTCGGCCGTTTCTGGTTCATCTTCTAACGGGGTGGCCTGATCTGGTTCTTGTAATTTATCGAGTTGAGTGATGGTCTCGTCAATGATGTCTACTATTTGTGAAGTGTCTGGTGTGTGTACTGTTTTTGTTTTCTTTGTTCGCTTCTTTACTGTCTTAACCGTGACCTTACCTTCAGGTGTGTCGATTTCTTCGATGGTTGTTTCTTCAGGCACTTCCGTAATTTCCACTGGTTCATCGGGCGTCGACGTGATTTCAGTAATTTCGTGTACCTCTTGCACCTCACCATCCTTGCCTTTGACGCGACGTTTCTTAGTTTTCACTTTTCTCACTTCACCAGTCTCCGTTTTGGTTTCTGTGATTTCGACTGTTTCTGGTTCATCTTCCAACGGGGTGGCCTGATCTGGTTCTTGTAATTGTTCGAGTGGTGTGATGCTCTCGTCAGTGATATCTACTATTTGTGAAGTGTCTGGTGTTTGTACTACTGTTTTAGTTTTCTTTGTTCGTTTCTTTACTGTCTTAACCGTGACCTTACCTTCAGGTGTTTCGATTTCTTCGATGGTAGTTTCTTCAGGAACTTCTGTGATTTCCTCGGGTTCTTCGGTCGTCGAAGTGATTTCAGTAATTTCGTGTACCTCTTGCACCTCACCATCCTTGCCTTGGACTCGACGTTTCTTTGTTTTCACTTTTCTCACTTCACCAGTCTCCGTTTTGGTTTCGATTATTTCGACTGTTTCTGGTTCATCTTCCAACGGGGTGGCCTGATCTGGTTCTTGTAATTGTTCGAGTGGTGTGATGCTCTCGTCAGTGATATCTACTATTTGTGAAGTGTCTGGTGTGTGTACTGTTTTAGTTTTCTTTGTTCGTTTCTTTACTGTCTTAACCGTGACCTTACCTTCAGGTGTTTCGATTTCTTCGATGGTAGTTTCTTCAGGAACTTCAGTGATTTCCTCGGGTTCTTCAATCGTCGAAGTGATTTCAGTAATTTCGTGTACCTCTTGCACCTCACCATCCTTGCCTTTGACTCGACGTTTCTTTGATTTCACTGTTCTCACTTCACCAGTCTCCGCTTTGGTTTCCGTTATTTCGACTGTTTCTGGTTCATCTTCCAACGGGGTGGCCTGATCTGGTACTTGTAATTGTTCGAGTGGTGTGATGCTCTCGTCAGTGATATCTATTTGTGAAGTGTCTGGTGTTTGTACTACTGTTTTAGTTTTCTTTGTTCGTTTCTTTACTGTCTTAACCGTGACCTTACCTTCAGGTGTGTCGATTTCTTCGATGGTAGTCTCTTCAGGAATTTCAGTAATATCCTCGTGTACATCGTGCGTCGACGTGATTTCAGTAATTTCGTGTACCTCTTGCACCTCACCATCCTTGCCTTTGACTCGACGTTTCTTAGTTTTCACTTTTCTCACTTCACCAGTCTCCGTTTTGGTTTCTGTTATCTCGACCGTTTCTGGTTCATCTTCCAACGGGGTGGCTTGGTCTGGTTCTTGCAATTGATCGATTGGTGTGACGTTCTCGTCGGTTAAGTCTGCTATTTGTGAAATGTCTGGTGTATGTACTACTGTTTTAGTTTTCTTTGTTCGTTTCTTTACTGTCTTTACCGTGACCTTACCTTCAGGTGTGTCGATTTCTTCGATGGTAGTCTCTTCAGGAATTTGAGTAATATCCTCGTGTACATCGGGCGTCGACGTGATTTCAGTAATTTCGTGTACCTCTTGCACTTCACCATCCTTGCCTTTGACGCGACGTTTCATAGTTTTCACTTTTCTCACCTCGCCAGTCTCCGTTTTTGTTTCCGTTATCTCGATCGTTTCTGGTTCATCTTCCAACGGGGTGGCCTGATCTGGTTCTTGTAATTGTTCGATTGGTGTGATGCTCTCGTCAGTGATATCTACTATTTGTGAAGTGTCTGGTGTGTGTACTGTTTTAGTTTTCTTTGTTCGTTTCTTTACTGTCTTAACCGTGACCTTACCTCCAGGTGTGTCGATTTCTTCGATGGTAGTTTCTTCAGGAACGTCAGTGATTTCCTCGGGTTCATCGGTCGTCGACGTGATTTCAGTAATTTCGTGTACCTCTTGCACCTCACCGTCTTTGCCTTTCACTCGACGTTTCTTAGTTTTCACTTTTCTCACTTCACCAGTCTCTGTTTTTGTTTCCGTTATCTCGACCGTTTCTGGTTCATCTTCCAACGGGGTGGCCTGATCTGGTTCTTGTAATTGTTCGAGTGGTGTGATGCTCTCGTCAGTGATATCTACTATTTGTGAAGTGTCTGGTGTTTGTACTACTGTTTTAGATTTCTTTGTTCGTTTCTTTACCATCTTAACCGTGACCTTACCTTCAGGTGTGTCGATTTCTTCTATGGTTGTTTCTTCAGGCACTTCCGTTATTTCCTCCGGTTCATCAGGCGTTAACATGATTTCAGTAATTTCGTGTACCTCTTGCACTTCACCATCCTTGCCTTTGACGCGACGTTTCTTAGTTTTCACTTTTCTCACTTCACCAGTCTCCGTTTTGGTTTCCGTTACTTCGACTGTTTCTGGTTCATCTTCCAACGGGGTGGCCTGATCTGGTTCTTGTAATTGTTCGAGTGGAGTGATGCTCTCGTCAGTGATATCCACTATTTGTGAAGTGTCTGGTGTTTGTACTACTGTTTTAGTTTTCTTTGTTCGTTTCTTTACTGTCTTAACCGTGACCTTACCTTCAGGTGTGTCGATTTCTTCGACGGTTGTTTCTTCAGGCACTTCTGTAATTTCCTCCGGTTCATCGGTCGTCGACGTGATTTCAGTAATTTCGTGTACCTCTTGCACCTCACCATCTTTGCCTTTGACTCGACGTTTCTTAGTTTTCACTTTTCTCACTTCACCAGTCTCCGTTTTTGTTTCCGTTATCTCGACCGTTTCTGGTTCATCTTCCAACGGGGTGGCCTGATCTGGTTCTTGTAATTGTTCGAGTGGTGTGATGCTCTCGTCAGTGATATCTACTATTTGTGAAGTGTCTGGTGTTTGTACTACTGTTTTAGTTTTCTTTGTTCGTTTCTTTACTGTCTTAACCGTGACCTTACCTTCAGGTGTGTCGATTTCTTCTACGGTTGTTTCCTCAGGCACTTCCGTTATTTCCTCCGGTTCATCAGGCGTTAACATGATTTCAGTAATTTCGTGTACCTCTTGCACCTCGCCATCCTTGCCTTTGACGCGACGTTTCTTTGTTTTCACTTTTCTCACTTCACCAGTCTCCGTTTTGGTTTCCGTTACTTCGACTGTTTCTGGTTCATCTTCCAACGGGGTGGCCTGATCTGGTTCTTGTAATTGTTCGAGTGGAGTGATGCTCTCGTCAGTGATATCTACTATTTGTGAAGTGTCTGGTGTGTGTACTGTTTTAGTTTTCTTTGTTCGTTTCTTTACTGTCTTAACCGTGACCTTACCTTCAGGTGTGTCGATTTCTTCGATGGTAGTCTCTTCAGGAATTTCAGTAATATCCTCGTGTACATCGTGCGTCGACGTGATTTCAGTAATTTCGTGTACCTCTTGCACCTCACCATCTTTGCCTTTGACTCGACGTTTCTTAGTTTTCACTTTTCTCACTTCGCCAGTCTCCGTTTTTGTTTCCGTTATCTCGACCGTTTCTGGTTCATCTTCCAACGGGGTGGCCTGATCTGGTTCTTGTAATTGTTCGAGTGGTGTGATGCTCTCGTCAGTGATGTCTGCTATTTGTGAAGTGTCTGGTGTATGCATTACTGTTTTAGTTTTCTTTGTTCGTTTCTTTACTGTCTTAACCGTGACCTTACCTTCAGGTGTGTCGATTTCTTCGATGGTACATTCATCGGGAACTTCAGTGATTTCCCCGAGTTCATCGGGCGTCGAAGTGATTTCAGTAATTTCGTGTACCTCTTGCACCTCACCGTCTTTGCCTTTCACTCGACGTTTCTTTGATTTCACTTTTCTCACTTCACCAGTCTCCGTTTTGGTTTCCGTTACTTCGACTGTTTCTGGTTCATCTTCCAACGGGGTGGCCTGATCTGGTTCTTGTAATTGTTCGAGTGGTGTGATGCTCTCGTCAGTGATATCTACTATTTGTGAAGTGTCTGGTGTTTGTACTACTGTTTTAGTTTTCTTTGTTCGTTTCTTTACTGTCTTAACCGTGACCTTACCTTCAGGTGTGTCGATTTCTTCTACGGTTGTTTCTTCAGGCACTTCCGTTATCTCCTCCGGTTCATCAGGCGTTAACACGATTTCAGTAATTTCGTGTACCTCTTGCACTTCGCCATCCTTGCCTTTGACGCGACGTTTCTTAGTTTTCACTTTTCTCACTTCACCAGTCTCCGTTTTTGTTTCCGTTATCTCGACCGTTTCTGGTTCATCTTCCAACGGGGTGGCTTGGTCTGGTTCTTGTAATAGATTAAGTGGTGTGACGTTCTCTTCGGTTAAGTCAGCTATTTGTGAAGTGTCTTGTGTATGTACTACTGCTTTAGTTTTCTTTGTTCGTTTCTTTACTGTCTTTACCGTGACCTTACCTTCAGGTGTTTCGATTTCTTCGATGGTAGTTTCTTCAGGAACTTCAGTGATTTCCTCGGGTTCTTCGGTCGTCGAAGTGATTTCAGTAATTTCGTGTACCTCTTGCACCTCACCGTCTTTGCCTTTCACTCGACGTTTCTTTGATTTCACTTTTCTCACTTCACCAGTCTCTGTTTTGGTTTTCGTTATTTCGACCGTTTCTGGTTCTTCTTCTAACGGCGTGGCTTGGTCTGGTTCTTGCAATTGATCGAGTGGTGTGACATTCTCGTCGGTTAAGTCTGCTATTTGTGAAGTGTCTGGTGTATGTACTACTGTTTTAGTTTTCTTTGTTCGTTTCTTTACTGTCTTTACCGTGACCTTACCTTCAGGTGTTTCGATTTCTTCGATGGTAGTTTCTTCAGGAACTTCAGTGATTTCCTCGGGTTCTTCGGTCGTCGAAGTGATTTCAGTAATTTCGTGTACCTCTTGCACCTCACCATCCTTGCCTTTGACTCGACGTTTCTTTGTTTTCACTTTGCTCACTTCACCAGTCTCCGTTTTTGTTTCCGTTATCTCGACCGTTTCTGGTTCATCTTCCAACGGGGTGGCTTGGTCTGGTTCTTGTAATAGATTAAGTGGTGTGACGTTCTCTTCGGTTAAGTCAGCTATTTGTGAAATGTCTGGTGTATGTACTACTGTTTTAGTTTTCTTTGTTCGTTTCTTTACTGTCTTAACCGTGACCTTACCTTCAGGTGTGTCGATTTCTTCTACGGTTGTTTCTTCAGGCACTTCCGTTATCTCCTCCGGTTCATCAGGCGTTAACACGATTTCAGTAATTTCGTGTACCTCTTGCACTTCACCATCCTTGCCTTTGACGCGACGTTTCTTAGTTTTCACTTTTCTCACTTCACCAGTCTCCGTTTTTGTTTCCGTTATCTCGACCGTTTCTGGTTCATCTTCCAACGGGGTGGCCTGATCTGGTTCTTGTAATTGTTCGAGTGGTGTGATGCTCTCGTCAGTGATGTCTGATATTTGTGAGGTGTCTGGTGCATGTAGTACTGTTTTAGTTTTCTTTGTTCGTTTCTTAACTGTTTTAACCACGACCTTACCTTCAGGTGTTTCGATTTCTTCGATGTTAGTTTCTTGAGGAACTTCAGTGATTTCCTCGGGTTCTTCGGTCGTCGACGTGATTTCAGTAATTTCGTGTACCTCTTGCACCTCACCATCTTTGCCTTTCACTCGACGTTTCTTAGTTTTCACTTTTCTCACTTCACCAGTCTCCGTTTTTGTTTCCGTTATCTCGACCGTTTCTGGTTCATCTTCCAACGGGGTGGCCTGATCTGGTTCTTGTAATTGTTCGAGTGGTGTGATGCTCTCGTCAGTGATATCTACTATTTGTGAAGTGTCTGGTGTTTGTACTACTGTTTTAGATTTCTTTGTTCGTTTCTTTACCATCTTAACCGTGACCTTACCTTCAGGTGTGTCGATTTCTTCTATGGTTGTTTCTTCAGGCACTTCCGTTATTTCCTCCGGTTCATCAGGCGTTAACATGATTTCAGTAATTTCGTGTACCTCTTGCACTTCACCATCCTTGCCTTTGACGCGACGTTTCTTAGTTTTCTTTTTTCTCACTTCACCAGTCTCCGTTTTGGTTTCCGTTATTTCGACCATTTCTGGTTCATCTTCTAACGGGGTGGCTTGTACTGGTTCTTGCAATTGATTGAGTGGTGTGATGCTCTCGTCAGTAATATCCGGTAGTTTTGAAATGTCCGATGTATGTACTACTGTTTTAGTTTTCTTTGTTCGTTTCTTTACTGTCTTAACCGTGACCTTACCTTCAGGTGTGTCGATTTCTTCGATGGTTGTATCTTCAGGTACTTCTGTGATTTCCTCGGGTTCTTTGGTTGCCGTCGTAGTTTCAGTAATTTCTTGTACCTCTTGCACCTCACCATTTTTGCCTTTGACTCGACGTTTCTTAGTTTTCACTTTTCTCACTTCACCAGTCTCCGTTTTTGTTTCCGTTATCTCGACCGTTTCTGGTTCATCTTCCAACGGCGTGGCAAGGTCTGGTTCTTGTAATAGATTAAGTGGTGTGACGTTCTCTTCGGTTAAGTCAGCTATTTGTGAAGTGTCTGGTGTATGTACTACTGTTTTAGTTTTCTTTGTTCGTTTCTTTACTGTCTTAACCGTGACCTTACCTTCAGGTGTTTCGATTTCTTCGATGGTAGTTTCTTCAGGAACTTCAGTGATTTCCTCGGGTTCTTCGGTCGTCGAAGTGATTTCAGTAATTTCGTGTACCTCTTGCACCTCACCATCTTTCCCTTTGACTCGACGTTTCTTAGTTTTCACTTTTCTCACTTCACCAGTCTCCGTTTTTGTTTTCGTTATCTCGACCGTTTCTGGTTCATCTTCCAACGGCGTGGCTTGGTCTGGTTCTTGTAATAGATTAAGTGGTGTGACGTTCTCTTCGGTTAAGTCAGCTATTTGTGAAGTGTCTGATGTATGTACTACTGTTTTAGTTTTCTTTGTTCGTTTCTTTACTGTCTTAACCGTGACCTTACCTTCAGGTGTGTCGATTTCTTCGATGGTTGTTTCTTCAGGAACTTCGGTGAATTCCTCGGGTTCTTTTGTCGTCGACGTGATTTCAGTAATTTCGTGTACCTCTTGCACCTCACCATCTTTGCCTTTGACTCGACGTTTCTTAGTTTTCACTTTCCTCACTTCACCAGTCTCCGTTTTAGTTTCCGTTATTTCGACTGTTTCTGGTTCATCTTCCAACGAGGTGGCTTGTACTGGTTCTTGCAATTGATCGAGTGGTATGATGCTCTCATCAGTGATGTCTGGTAGTTTTGAAGTGTCTGGTGTATGTACTACTGTTTTAGTTTTCTTTGTTCGTTTCTTTACTGTCTTTACCGTGACCTTACCTTCAGGTATTTCGATTTCTTCTATGGTAGTTTCTTCAGGAGCTTCAGTGATTTCCTCGGGTTCTTCGATCATCGACGTGATTTCAGTAATTTCATGTACCTCTTGCACCTCACCATCTTTGCCTTTCACTCGACGTTTCTTAGTTTTCACTTTTCTCACTTCACCAGTCTCCGTTTTGGTTTCCGTTATTTCGACCATTTCTGGTTCGTCTTCTAACGGGGTGGCTTGTACTGGTTCTTGCAATTGATTGAGTGGTGTGATGCTCTCGTCAGTAATGTCTGGTAGTTTTGAATTGTCCGATATCAGTACTACTGATTTAGTTTTCTTTGTTCGTTTCTTTACTGTCTTAACCGTGACCTTACCTTCAGGTGTGTCGATTTCTTCGATGGTTGTTTCTTCAGGAACTTCATTTTCCTCTATAGATTTATCATCGAATTTTTTTATTGCTTCCGTTTTCGGATGAATCCTTTCATCGATTTTTTGTATCTCACCTATCTCTGTCTTTATAGTGTCATGTTGTTCCTCGTCTAACGTTGTAAATTCTGAAGTGTCAATAGATTTTTTCTTTAAAACAGTTTGTTCGTCCATCATTTCTTCGATTTGTACTTGCGATTGCATTTTAGGTATTTGTAAAAACTCATCTGGCATCTCGATTGTACTCGTGTCGGTATCAAAGTGAGTAAAAGAATCCTCTCCATCATATTCTTCTATTTTCACACCGTAATTTTTCGGTTCGCGAAGTTTATCAGGGTATTCGTCATCTAAGGATTCTTCTATAACAACGTCACCTTCTGATACCTCACTAACTTTTGACCGATTTTTCTTTCTTATTATTGTTCTTTTAGTTCTTATTTGTATTGGTTCCTCTTGACCCGGTGCTCTTACGAACTTGGAAACAATTTCTTCAGTTTCTTCAATGTCAGATGTTTTAGGTGAAATTGATGAAATGTCTGATTTGTCTGGAAACGTTTCACTATGTGAGTTTGTTTAAATTTGTAATTTTTTGAATATTACGTAATGTCTTAATAGAAGTTCTAATTATTAAATGTTATATAGAAGTATGACCTGTCGGCATAGCATGCGCGCCACTACACAACTTTCTCGGCCCATTTTTTTCGCGTTATCCATTGTTCCTATTTCTCGATCGTCCCTAACATGGCGGAAGTTAATCCTCGACCTCTCATGTCAAAAGTAACGACATAGAACGTAATTTACGTTTACAAACAGTCGACGACATTAATTTATCTACAAAACCTAACATGTCGGCAAACTTCTTTAGAGTTTTGACGCTTCTTAGTGAGATATATATTGTCGTTTATGATCGCGAAAAAAGATTAATAAGAATATTAAATATCAATTAATTACTATAATGATTTTCCAACTACTTTATAATTTAAACACACAATTTTACAAAATTATAATAGAGAACTTAAAAACAAAATTTTAAGGATGAATTTTTTTTTGAAACTGAACAAATTAAAAAAGCATTTAACTTTAAATTTCAACAACCAATAAATGTATAATACATGTTAAATTTTAAATTAATCAACTTATGATATTTTATTTAAAGGTTTTTTATTGATCTCAATATAAATATTTTAATTTTGTCCGGTACTATTTAACGTCATAAATGTGACAAATTGAATGAATTAAACCGGATAGAGAACTTTACTTTGTCTCGTCTAAGAAAATCTAGATATAAATCGATATCGGCAAAATGAAGTCTCTGTCTCTGTGCGAGATGTGTCGTATCGCGCATGCTAGCCCAGCAGTCAACAATTTTTATCTTTATTTATGTACACACATCTTCACACTTATATTATAAATTGAATGTTTGTTTGTTTGGATATTTGTCGTCAATCACGCTGAAACTACGGAACGGATTTTGATGACCTTTGGTATACAGACAAGGTATGAGCTGACTTGGGTGATAAGATATTTTGTATCCCGATAAAATGCTCCCTTGGGATAAAAAAGGAATCTTGATATCCGGGCGAGGCCGGGACGAGTGTCTAGTATTATATAAAACGCAAAGGTAACTTGACTATCTGACTGATCTATCAACCCACCGCCTTAATGTCTGGTCCAATTGTGCTGAAATATGGCATGCAGATAGCCACTATGATTTAGGCATACGCTAAGAAAGGATTTTGACAAATTTTACTCTCAAGGGGATAAATTTTGTATCATGAAAAATTCTTATGACCATGCGGACGAAGTAGTGGGCCACAGATAGTAGTTTATTTTTATTCTTTACATGTTTTATTGTTTTGTTACTGATCATCTTAATGGCATATTAGCAGGATACTACTGTGTTTCGTTTGGTGAGTGAGGGAGTCAGAGGCCTGTCCTTTTCCTCACCTTCCCCAGGCCATTCCTTTATTCCCGTAGTCAATCCGTTTCCTATCCTTTAGCCTTCAAAAGTGGGCAATTGATAGTGGTGGTGTGGTGTGGCGATTCGCCTGATATACTATCTGATAAACTACCTGATATACTATCAGGCAAACCACCACACCACCTCTGACAGAAAAAATAGCTCAAGATCGTCGCTTAAAAGGAAAACAAAGGCAACCTAGTTTTTCACGATTGTATATGGTTTGTTGGTGGAAATGTTAATTTTGCGACCTTTCATCGAATATACTTTGAAATATTTGGTGTTTTGGTAGTGGCTTACGATGTATGAATTGCAGTAAATGTCGTGCAATAAATTAAATATTGCACAAATTATTTTTACATATCACCCCAAAGTATCGTTAAGCTGTTATCGTGCCTTCGCAAGCTCTGTTCGACCCGTTATTGAAATAACTCATTCCCTACGTTAATCTGACAAAATTTGTCACTTTATTTACTTTGTTACTTATGACACATGTAATGGTTGACGATTCGTATTTCATAGAATTCTCAGAATAGCCCTTAAATTATAAAAACTTCAAGAAGTTCTGTTCACCGTAAAACGATAAAAAAATGCCTTAAAAAACAACTCATACAGGTTAATTTATAGAGCAAAAAGCGTTTAATTATAATTTTAATTATTTCAAAAGTATTATAAGTACTTCCACAATTACCCTCTCATGTATGATAATTTTATCAACTGTATTTACAGTTGGCACTTATTTTCTTTAGAGTTGTATATATAATTTTATAAAATTAATTAAATGAGGTAATTGTAAGTAAAACAAACTACATACTGCTTTTTTTAATTATTGTATTTCATACTTGAGAGTTCTAATATGGAAAAAGAAAACGAAACCTTGTAAAGCTGAAAGCTTGTTTTCTTGTTTCTTGTTTAAAATTGGTCAAAAAATAATAATATTGGTAAATTACAACGTGAAAAAATATTGTAATATTTTTGCTACCATTTGTCTTTTCATTGTTTGTGTACTAATTAATCTTTGTTTGCTCATTCAATCCCAATTCTTCATTTATTCAGTGGTTTGTATAATTTATACACGATTTGCATACCATTTCCTGGGTATCAAGACACAAATAAAAGCATATTTCTAAAATATAACACACGACAAATAGTTGAGTAGTGTTTTACATTACTTTTTGTTCTTAAAACATATTGAGGTAGAAACGGCAATTGAACAAAATGAATTCATGAAATAAAACAGGACTGGAGAGTCAGTAAACTTACCCATCGTATGCACAACTGGCTGTATAACCTCAACAAATTGATCTTCTACAGTTGTAATATTAGATTGATGCACGCTGGGCTTCTCTTCCTCATAAGGTAACGTTTGCTCATTTATATACTCATTATTTACCTCAAATACTTGTGATACCGTAACACCAGTTTTGGCGTTTTGCTTTCCAGGGGATACTTTTAAAGGGATTTCAGACTCATGTTGTAAGCATTCATGTTCAGATACTATTAACGGTAATATGGATGGTGTTTTAACAGTGACTGTTTTTAACGGACTTGTTTGAGTAACTAATTCTTCTACTTGAGAATCGACAATATTTTCAACGCACTGTATGTGTGGTAATGGGGTGACAGTTTTTTTAGCATTGACAACCATACTTTCCGTTATTGGAATAGGTTTCGAAGAACTCTCATCGCAAACTTCAAGAACATGTATTCCTTCCACAGTTGTCATAGATAAAGAAGCTTTATCACGAGGAGTACTATGTTTAAAGTCAGTGTCTGTTAAACTATCACTAACTACAACATCTAATTGAGTGATAGGTAATATTTCGATTGTTTTAGTTTTAATGTTTTCCTCGCGTATTTCTTGTTTTTGAACATCCGTTGTTTGTTCGTCAAAAACTACTTCAAATTGTTCCAAAGGATTCATTGCTGAAATTTCTTTTCTACCTTTGATTGGTTGATCTAACTCAATTTTCAATGTTAGTGGCATTTCTTGACTAGAATTTTCAGAAACACTAAGGCTAATATGAGTTTCTAAATCAAGAGAAGCTTTATTAAGGTTGGGTTGATACTGGTTTATTAAATCACCAGTATTTTCAAATAACTCCGGCTTAACATTTTCAATACATTGTTGGATAACATGACTTTCAGCGGCAGTTTCGTCCTTTACAGCAACAACTTTATTTAAAAATTCAGTTTTTTCTGTCGTGATAACCTCCATTTCTTGAACAGGTTGCAATTCTAATAGACTTTTCTCAGCGTGCACTTCCTGACTTTTTTGGTGAACCAAATCTTCAGGCATATCGTTAGTTACATATTCCCGAGTAAAAATGTTTTTATGTGTTTCTAATTGTAATTGTGCTTTATTTTCTACTGAATTTTTTTCATCTCTTAATTTACCAGTACTTTCCATAACTTGTGTCAATGACGTTTCCAAAATATCGTGTTCCGGCATAGATATTTCTGTTGCTTTTACTTTTGATTGTTTGAAATAGGGCAATTGATCAGGATATTCCTGGACAATTACTGTACTTTGATTTGCCGCTTTCAAACTATCAATATCTGCTTTGATATTATGCACGACGTCTGAATGAATTTTATTAGTAATTTCCTCAACGTGCTCTAAAATATTCGGCTGTTCACTATACAGCCCTTCTACTATAACACGATCTTGACGAGCATTCTCAGGTTTGTTGAAATCTTTGCACGGAACATCAGATTCAACTTCCATTGGAACATTTTCAAATGTTAAGATATGCTTAGCTGTTACTATATCAATATTTTCATTTTTACATGTCGAGAAAGTATCAATATTTAATTTTTCTTCACGTTCTTTAACTGATATATCACTTACAAAAACATGGTGTTGTGGTTCAACAATAAAGTTTGGCTTAACAAGTTTTGTAATATCTTCTGATGACATGTATTGTTCAGATTCTTTTGTTAAAACTTCTTGTACTTCAACAGACGAAGTTGTTTCAATAGTTGACGTACAAGATTGATTTGGTCGTTCGAATACACTGTCTAACAATTTTTCTTTTTCTGTAGGTTTAACTTCTATTATTGTCACATGTTTTGCTGTATTTACAGTAGTAGTAATTTGGCTTGATTTTTCGATGTCCTGTTTAGGTAAATAAGTTTCTTGTTCTAATGGTAAAATTTGACATACATTAAGGTAATCACCAGTTTGAACATTTATAGAGGTGCTATGTGATTTAGAAGGTTCAATAATTTTTAAATCTTCATGCCTTTGTTCTGGTTCTATCTTACTTACATTTAGCGATTTAAAAGTCTCCATATCAAGAACGCCACTTGTCTCTTTAGAATTTTCTTTTTCTATGAAAGTTTCTTCTGTTTCCGCAGGTTCCCATACTTCGACATTTAAATGCTTATGTGGGCTTAAATTAAAAGTATTCGAAACAGTTTCAGGTAATTTTTTAATTTTAAGTCGTCCTTCTTTTTCAGCTAATATATCTTCAATTACTTTTAGACTCTCAGATGGTCGTATATTCATATCAGCACTACTTGTTTTTAAATATTCAGTCGACAATACTTCCTCACGTTCGTTTAATACTGTTTCATCTACTTTAATTCCAGAATTGACAACTAAATCATGAGCTACGGATACCGTTTGTAGTGTGGATTGTATTGTGTTTAGGGGAAATTCTGATTCAGTAGGAATAATTTCTGTTACATTTAAACATTTGTGTTCTTCAATACCTCCTTTTGTCTCCTTTGACGCTGGAATTGAATCAATGTATGCTTTTTCCGATTCTATTATAAATAGCTCAGACTCCTCAATAGCTTTTTGTAGCCCTTGACTAGCTATAGCATTTGCTATTGGCTTTTCTGCTATACAAAGTTCCTTGCTGTTATCATGGGCAATCACTTCTATATTTAACAACGACTGTTGTTGATTAACACTTACATTAGCTTTCTTTATATTAGCATCAGAGATTGCACTAGGTATTAAATTTTCACCTTCTATAATTTGAACTTCCAATATTTCTTTAGCAGTTGTTTCCACTAGTGTTGTTTTTGCTTCCTGGTCTAAAGGTATTTTATTAGGAACAAATTCAGATTCTGTATCGCCTTCAAATACTGCAATACCATGAACATATTGCCTCAATTCATCTTGTGTTCGAATTGCATTAACCGTCTTTTCTAAATTCTTCGGCATTCCTTCAATGGCATTAGACACTACGACCTCTGTATTTACGGTGCCACAGTAAGGTACAAATCCCACGTCAGCATCCTGAGTTTGTACTGAAATTGTTTGTTTGGAGTAGTTATCCACGTTTTCAATGGCTTCAATGGAACTAGCCACAATGGCTAGGTTTTGTGTGATTTCGCTTCTAAGTTTGCTTTCAGGTATTGATTGCTTTTGTATTATGGATTCACTTTCCACTGGCACTACTTCAGTACTTTCTAAATGGTGTGCTGCAACATGTGTAATGATGGATTGTTGTTTGTTGAAATCTGTGATCGAGATTTCTTCCGGAACTTGATTTGTAAGGACCTCTTCAATTTTAGGAGCTTTTTTATACATTTCATCAATTTTCCCAACCGCCGTCTTAAGAGGCATATGAAAATCTTGAGCTTCTTGTAAATTGTCAGTCTGAGATAGAATTTCGGAAGTAATTACACCATGATAATGGCCATGTAATATATCAGCCTTTTGCTCATCTGGAATTTGTGGTAAAGATAATTTAAGCTCTTTCTCAATCGGTACTTTTACATTGTATTCTGGCACTTTAAGACCACTTATTGTTACAGTCGGCTTGGTAGCTTGTATATCTTTATGTTCAGTTTTTAATAAGCCCTCATACGTATTAACCAAAACTTCTTGTTGTGTAATAGCTTCTGTAGTAACAGAATCACTTTGTGCGATTGCTGTAGGTATTACTTTAGAAGCATTAAAGATACAAGGTTTTGTTTCTGCTTTATTTTCTTCTATGAGCAAAGCCTTACATTCAGATATTTCCGTAGAAGCAGTAAAGTTGAGGGGACTTTCCCTTAAAAGATCACTTTCTTTTTCGTTGAATATTGTAGATGTCACGCACAATTCTTTATGTGGTACATTTTCAACATTAGCATGAGTTTCCTTGGGTGCATGGATTTCCGACGTTAATGAAACACTGGATTCTGCTACCATTTCGGAAGAAACTGCAACCGGGTGTCCAAAAATATTGGAAAAAGCACTATAACTTTTAGGAGATTCGCTCTTATCGTAATTACCTTCTTTTTCATTATATACAGTTTCCAGGACATTAATGGTATCCTGTAAAGGAACTATTTCTGATGTAATAGTTTTTTCATTGGGTTTGGTAAAGTCTTGTAATATTCCTTGACTGTCCAAGCTTTTACTTTCAGAAACAACAACAGATGATAGAATATTTTGTTTAACTAGAGCCTCTTCTGTTAAAGTAAGTGATAAATTTAACTCATTAACAGATTCCCGAGAACTGACTTCCAAAACTACAGGAGCTTTATGGTTTATATCCATATTTATTTGTGCTATTTTATTTAACGCTTTAGGTTTAGCTTTAAGAACATCCTCAGCAATGTTTGGTACTATTTCACAAATATTGACACTTTCTTTTTCTGTAAAGGTAGTTTTAGCTTCATTTTTAGGTATTTCAAGACGATCAATTTGACATGTTTGTTCATTTACTGCAGCTTCTGTTACTAACAATTCTTTTAATGTGTCTCTTTGCTCTGTGGCTTTATCTGTATTATGTTCCAATTTGTTTAAAAGTGTTATCTGGTCAGCTGTTGTTATTGTTTCAGATAGAGGCGTCGTCAAATGATGAGTTGGTGCTTCATGTGCAGTGTTTAGCTCGGGTGTTTTATTGATGTGAAGATTTCCTGCTGTGTCGGAAGTTTCCGTTTGTGAAACAGTTAAAGACGTATTTTGAGTGAGCGAAACTGTAATATTTTCAGGTTTTTTAAACACATAGTTTTCTGGAATTTCTTGATCATGTACAAATGGTGTGCTAATAGTTTTAGATGTCTCTGTTATATATGATTCTGTAGCAATCTCATCAACCTTTTTTTCTGAGACCATAAGGTCATTCACTGAAGAAATACCAATAGTCTCAGACATAATAACTGGTTCGGCTACATCAATTTCAATATTTGCCATCACAGATGGCTTACCTTCTTTAACTGGCAATCTTGTTTCCCGTTCATGAACTTGAACTTCTTCTGTAATATTTTTTTGTAATGCTGAGACATTCATGTGCGCGTATATTTCATTAGCTGGTTTTTCTCTTTCTAGACTATATTCGGAATCATGAATTTGAGTCTCAACTTTGTATGTGTGATGATGTTCATTAAAGCTAACATTAGCTATTTTTTCACCATGCTGGGCTGACTGAAGTTCAGACTCTTTTATATGTGAAGTTGGAATAAAATTGTCAAGGCTAAGATGAGTTCTGATATCTGTACCTACACTGGCTTTCATCGTAGATTCACTAAATGGTTCGAGATTTCCTTCTTTTTCATGGAGAGTATTAGTAGAAACGACAATACTATCTTTTGAAATAAGATTTAATTTAGCCTCTTGTGAACTTGGTGCTTTTGGAACATCAAATGCACCCTCCTTTTCTTGAATATTAAGAATTTCTGTTAAAATTTGATTCGAAACTATAACATCCTCTTTAGCCATTTCAGTTGGTACTATTAATTCAGGATAGTATTTCCCTGATTTATCCTCTACGAATACTTCCCCAACTTCTATGGACTCTAGTAAATTAAAGTTAGGTTTTGGAGCTATCGTCTTATCAACCTGTTTCGTCACCAAATCTTGTTCTTTTTCATTGAGCTTAATTTCTTCTACATTCAAACCGGAGAGAGGAGATATAGCAACCACAGCAACAGACTCTTTTAAAGGAGAATCACTCATAAGACTTTCTTTGGTTGGAGCGAATTGTTCTATTACCTTAATAGCATTATTTAGTATAAGAGACGGTTTTGCAACTTCCTCTTGTTGATCGAAATTTTCTATCTGTCCTACTGCAATATTAACAATAGTTTCTGAAGTTTGAACCCCTTCAGATGATACAATATAAGTATTGGTAATGTTCTCGTTGTTCACGTTGCTCGTTAAATATTTCTCAACAGATTGTTCAATATCAACTTCAGTAACTTGTAACGGTTCAGCTTCAGTAAATGTCGACTTTATGACATGTTTTGATTTTGAATTTATAGGTAACGGTTTTTCATTTTCTTGAGATTGCTGAATATCATTAATGAGAGATTGATTTGTATCCAGTTTTATAATGGCTTTGTGCTCAGTTATCTCATCGGGAATAATATTCGTTGCTTCACTTGATGGTATAATTTCAATCAAATTTTCATGGAAGTCCGTTGGTAAACTCTTTACGAGAGGTATTGGTTCATCATCGAGGGAAATGGTTTCTTCTTCTTGTTCAAACTGAGTAACATCCTTTGAAAGCTGTTGTCTTGAACTTCTCACGACTTCAGATGTTTTGGATAGTTTTGTGTGTTTTTTGCGTTTTACTTGTTCAATTTCAGTGTCATCTGTGAAATACAGTATAGTAGATGAATTGTGCGAAATTTCATACACAAAATATAATACAATTACAAATATACTATTAAGTACTGGATAAGTATATTAAGTATTAATACACATAAGCTTTCTACAGATTTACAATTGTTACTTAAATGTGAATTGGTACTTACTTCAACGATTAGCCTAACTACTTTTTATCCAAAAGAAGCACAGTCTTGAAGGTAAATTGCTGATGATAAGCTGAATTAATTTTTATACGTCATAATAATTTAAGTGATTGGTGCAAATTAGTAACCGCATATTAGTAATACCGCAGTAAAAGCTGTAAAACTTGAAAATACTAATTACGTATACAACATTTCCGATTCATGTAGATTAAATATAAATACATGTGCCATTTAAATAGAAAATTATACATAATTGACATATTTTTAGTATTATAATTATATTGCAAAGCCGTGTTATTAAATTAGATTCTTATTAATTTATATATTATTATGGCTGATTTAAAGCATGAGCCAACATTCTAACAATCTATTATATTTCATACAGTTATAAAACCAACCTTTTATTCTTATTTTATCTTCCGGTATCTTCGGTAAGTCTGAAAAAAAAAGTGTGTAAATTGTGTGAAGATCTAAATCCTCAATCAGATTAAAATATATTTTTATTGCTCAATATTTATTTCTAATACATAGGGAGCTATAGAATTTTGCTTAAATAAAAAAAATTACCTTTATAAACTTCAGGTGAATGCATTTCAGCTTTCTCCTTTACTGCGTTTTCCACTATTGCCTAAAACCATAAATTACTATAGTTAATAAAAATTACAACGTAGTAAGTGAAAATACAGCAGTACGTATTACGTATGCAAATGTTTGTATGTTACCATCACGAAAACGGTTTCACTAAGGGTACGATGTTTCATTTTTCGTAGTATAGGGCATTATGTACCGCATTTCCCTTAAATATCTGCAGACCCTTTTTAAAAAAATGTAGCATCTTAACGCTAACTGGTATTTATTTATTAGAAGCTGAGCTTTTTGTAAAACATCATTATAATATTTTTAATAATACAGGGAATAGCTGTCAACTCGGCCAGACCAGATTATTCATACCGAAGTATAAGTCTTGTACAAAAAAGGTAAATAGTTCAATGTTTTATAATATTCTTATATGAATTTGATAGAGGAACAAATTAATGAATCATATGTAAAACATATTCGTATATTGCGACTTATATTTTTTATAACTAATAAATAAATAAAATAAATGTTGAATGTGGTAGAAAACGCAAATAAATTACCTCGCGTGCTCCCTTTTGTTCCCAGGAACGAGGCGTGAAGTCTTCTGGGTACAAATGAGCTATCACTTCTTCGACTGAAGTATGTTTCATTTCCACCATTTTCATAAAAGCTTTAAAGCCAACCTTGGCTGCAATAATATCCTCGCTTTCAGCAGTTTCTTCCGTTAGAACTTCAGTGATAAGGGCTCCATGACCTTGTCTTTCCACTAATTGTACTAAGGCAGATTGCGATTGCGGCACCCTCAAAGAAGGAAAATGTTCGGACTCGTATAAGCCTTCAATTTCCTCGACAGAAACACCATTTCTTAACATATATCCAATTGTAGCTAACTCACGTAAAGGCGATTCGCCAGGGCCAAATTCCTTTGCATTGATTACATCTAATAATTCATTCACTTCAGCGATCAAATGTGAATCAGATAAAACATTCTTGGCTTGTATTTTTTCCGAGTTGTATGAAGATTTCTCAAATGACTCAACTGATTGATCATTTTGCTCCTGAGAGGTTATAACGTAATCGTGAGGTGTTACTTTTGGTTCAATATGTTCGGCTTTTCTTTGCTCAGATTTTTTCACTTTTGTCTCAATTTTCTTGGAAGTAGCGACATCCACAGTTTCGACGTAATCCATTTCCTTCACAGACACGATTGCCTTCTCCTCTTTGGGATGTACAATATGTTTAGGCTTCTCGATAACATCTACTTCTGTTTTTATTACGGACGAAGAAGTTTCTTCAATAGACGTTTCAGCTTTGGCTTCCTCAATTATATCCTGTTTCAGTGATTTCACTCTTTTCTTTTTAATTTTTTCAAACTTTTCCTCTGCTTCAAATACTTGTAATGTTGCCTTTGTTATTGCCATTCCGACATCACTCACTGCTTTGCACAAGTATGTTCCTTCATGTTTCTTTGTTACTTTTTTAATCTTACAAATAGTTCTATTTTCTTTAGTTTCAATTTGGAAGTTACTATCTGCCATTATCGGTTTTTCATCTTTATACCAAACAATTTCTGTAAAAAAATATATATATATGTAAATAGATATAGAATTCATCTGATCATTACCGTTTAATTCAAAAATAGAATTAATTTTGTCATTGTAGGTTAATTAAATTACATCAATGGTCTAATTAAATTACATCAATGGCCTCACCTGGCTTGGGATTTCCACTAAATATAGCATCGAAGGTGACTGTCTCTCCTTCTTGAACACGTTCAGATAATATATTTTGGACAAAAGTTGGAACCGATTGAGTGGCTGAAAAAAAAAACCAACAATTAAAAAATATGAATTAAAATTTTCATTCATATTTAATACATGCAATATAAAAAACCGAACCTTGTAATGCAGCTTGTAATTCCTCCATATGTGTTACCCACTCGGGCTTCCGATATTCCTTGGTGCCAATAAGACCTTTAACATAAAATAATGTTAAAAATTGATTTACAATTTGTTCTTTTAAAGAATATCCTGTTTTGCATTTGATTGTAAGGTGAGAAATTTTAAATGTTTACTGTAATTAACTTTGTTCTCATTCTATATAATATTAACATGATACTGTGAAAAGACATATTTTGTGTTTCGATTGCTTATGTGAGTGTTAACAGTACACGAAATAAGGGGATAAAGGATAAGGATTTTTATTGGCAGTACTCCTGAAGAAATAAGCTGAAAAATATAACCAAATACAAAATTAGAATAAAATGATGGTGATAAATATTATTTAGAACATAAGAATTTCATTAGAGAACATAACATCCACTTTCATTAATTGGACTATAAACTCACTCTCAACAGATAATGCAGCTACTGTTGCAGTTACGCCAAGTGGATTGTAAGCCTCAAACTTGATTTCTCCGGTGTCATCTTGGAATACTTCAGGAATAATCAAAACGGATGTACCGTCTTCCATTTCTTCTATTTGATATTCCTTTGAGTGCTTTATTAGCAAACCTTTTTTCATCCATCTTATCTGCGGTTTTGGTACGCCTACTGCTTTAGCTTCAAATCTGTGAAACGAGCATATTAAATTCGCCTTGATACATCAAAAACAAAAACCAATTCTGATATGTATTGTATGTTATAAAAATATTTTCCGGTATCTCATTACATTTTACGTAAACTATTATTTACATTGATATAGGTCAAGCCACAAATGTATAATAAGTCTTCATCAACAAATGGTTACGACTTTTTTTATATTTCTATAGGTACCTTGTCGATTCTCCTTCGTTTGACTTCACCACTGTTGGCAGAGCTTTAACAATCTTCGGTGCAAATTCTTCGATGTCACTTGTTTTCTATAAATAAATAATAAGAGATATAATTTCCGTTTCTAATGATTTTAAACTGATCAATATCTAAATAGAATAGAGCAGTTGAATGCATGCACTGCATAATTTGTATTTGTATTATAAAATTCTAACCTAAACTTACGATCAAACTTTGGTTACATTAGCTTATTTAAAAAATTAGAATCTTACACATTAAAGATAGATGTAAAGGATCAGTCGTTATCCTGATAATGACACTTCCATGGAAATTGTATATATATATATCGACAGTTACAAAAAACAGATTAACCAACGTTTCTTACCATTTCTTCTAGATCGTACGATAACTATTTTATTAACTTAATTCATAAACAGTCCCTAGTAAAAGTTTACAATAAGAAGCAAACGTTTCCTGAACGAAACAAAGATAATATATTTTTATTTGTGTTTTCTTTATATTTAATATAACTATAACAGATAAATTAATGCGGTAAAGTAAAATAATCAGTATTGTATACATTATATATTTATATACTAATTTATTTACTTATATTTACAGAACCTTACCTCATCACTCAAGAGATCTTCTTCTGAAGCACTGGGTACGTATTCATAGGCTAGAAAAAAAATTACAATATTTTGATAAATATGTTTGTTCAATTCATTCTGTGTTAAATAATGTGGTGTTTGTTATCTTTTAATTGTACAATTATAAAACAGTGTTCCATAAAAGCTTTGTTTGTGTGCATATGCATTAGCAAAATAAATTAAAGCTATTTTGGAAAGCGTTTGATTGTACACTTGTTACGTGTATATATGACGAAAAAGGTGCTCAACAAACAATTTAACTAGTACAATAGACTACCATATCAGCCCTGTGCTTTATTATATAAGAATTTGAAGTAATGCTCAACGCTCTTGTAGAAAACTCTAAAGCTTATAACAATAATTAAAATTTGCTAAGAACATGTCTGCTTCATTCATGCAATTTTAGTAAATGGATATATTTGACATGCTTTCAAAAAACTGGAAGTTTGTCTACCTTCCACATTAACTACACAATCATTGGTACACTGCCCAAACTCGTTTGTAGCTACACATTTGTAGATTCCTGTCATCTCTGGGAAAGCTTCTTTTATACATAATTCACATAATCCAGATTCTTGTCTGCCAAAGGTGACATCTCTAGCCACCTCTAACAACTTTCCATTATGATACCACTCTATTTTTGGCCAAGGTTCACCCATGACTGTGCAGCTTAATAAAATAGGGTCACCATCCATAACTGTTGTTGGTTTTAAATAGTCAATAACTTTAGGTGGTTTGCCTAAACCATTATCGTCATCATCGCTCCCAACGAAAAGCGAAGCAGAAGATGAAACAGATCCAGAAAAGTTTTCAGCTCTGCATGTTATAACGCCTTCTAAGCTATTTGTTATATTTTCAATACATAAACAAGAAATATTATCTTTGCTTGTTACATATATATTACGTATCTTATTTTGTTTAATGTATGTGCTAACTTCTCTGTTACCTAAAAACCATTGGAATGATGCACAGGGATTTGAGGTAACCTCAGTTTCTAAAAGTACGATATCGCCTAACCGCACAAATTTGGGTTGTAAAGGTCTCACAAATACCGGAGGATTGATATTTTCTGCACTAACGGATTTATTTAATTTTACTGTTGAGGCAGACTTTGCTACGATGTTGTTCTTTTCTAATATAACTTCGTATTTGCCAATATTTTTTTTATTAGCTTGCTTTATTTTCAAAATAGATTTTCCAGTTTCCATGTTCATTACACAGTCAGCATTTTCTTCAATAGCTTTGTTATTCATGTACCATGTAATGCTACTAACACTTTCTGGATAAAACGTAACCATAAGCTCAAAATTATCATATTCATTCACGACTGCTGCTTCGAGAGGTTGAATAATTATAGGCCCAATTTCTGTAAAGAGTGTGGTATTGCAACTATAAATGTTAATGTAATTTAAGGGTAAAATCGTTTTGATTTTAAGATGACTAGAAAATTGCTTATTGGCACCATTAAATACATATATTTTTTAAAATACATAAATATTATTTAAATAAAGTATCTTACGTTACAAATATACAACGTGATCCATTGATATGCGATATGACTATAATCTAAATTTTAATTATCATAACACAATATATATTTCTTGAAATTAAATTGCGATCGATATGTTTCATTAATAGAAGCGTATAATTGTGACATAAGTATGTGTGGTATAATAACGTCTGAGTAAACAACTGGATTACCCAAACCGCCGTAGCGGAAAAGGAATGAAAATCTGGATTAATGAGGAAAAATGACTCACCTTTCTCAGAACGTTTTTGTAATTCAGCTTCTTTCTCCAGAGAAACTTTCTTCACTTTCTTTTTCTTTATGACTTTTTCAGTTTGAATAATAATATCATCTAAAACATCTGTAAATTGTTCTTCTTGAGATTCTTTTTTCTCTTCAGGCTTTTCTGTTTTCTCCGATTTAATAACAACTTCTTCGCTTTCTGGACGTGTAGGCTTTTCTTCTACCGGTTTCAGATAAACTTTTTCTGGTTCCTCTTTATGTTGAGACTTCATTTCTCTGAGCACTGGCTTAAGCACAATTTCCTCTTTTGGTTGTTCTGCTTTAGGTCTCCTTTTACTTTTAGGCCAAGTAATTTCTTCTGGAATACTTTCATCAATGGGCTTTTGATTTGATGGAAGCACTTGTACTTCTTCTTTTGGTTTATCTTCTTTCCGTTGTTCTTTCTTAGGTATTGGTTTCAGTATTACTTCCTCTGTTGGTTGTGCCTCTTTAGGTTTTCTTTTACCTGTTGGCCATTCGACATCAGATGAAGAAGGTTCCTCAGTAATCATTTGTTTTTTTATGGGCTTGAGTTTTACTTCTTCCGGTTTTCCGTCCTCCGATATATCTTTTTTAGGAACTGGTTTGAGCTTAACTTCTTGTTGAGGTTGATCTTCTTTTGGCTTTCTTTTACTAGTGCGCCAAGTAACTTCTTCTGGTTTAACCTCTTCAACCGGTTTTTCTTTGTCTTTTAGAACTGGTTTACGTTGCTCTTTTTCTTGTGTTTCTTCTTCCGGTTTCCCCGCCCTCAGTGCAGGTTTTTGATTAACCTCTTCTTCTGATTCCTGTTTCTTTGGAACCGGTTTGAGTATGACCTCTTCCACAGGTTGTTCTTCCTTTGGTTTTCTTTTCCCAGTACGCCATGACACTTGTTCTGGCTTTACCTCCTCAATTAACTTTTCTTTTGAAACTGGTTTTAGTTGAAGTTCGTCGGGTTTTTCTTCTTCCTGTCTTTCTTTCCTTGGAATCGGCTTAAGACTAATGTCCTCCAAAGGTTGTTCTTCTTTGGGCTTTCTTTTGCCGGTACGCCAGGTGATTTCCTCCGCTTTGTCCTCTTCAATAGGCTTAATTTTATGAACCAATTTAGGAGTTTCTTCATCCGGAGTTTCTTCTTTCGACTTCTCTATCTTTGATATCGGTTTGAGCACAACTTCTTCTATTGGTTGTTCCTCTTTTGGTTTTCTTTTACCAGTACGCCACGATACTTCTTCTGGCTTGTCCTCTTCAACAGGCTTTACCTTATCTTTGCGTACTGGTTTTAGGTGAACTTCCTCCGATTTTTCTTCTTCCGGTGTCTCTTTTCTTGATATAGGTTTAAGAATTACCTCTTCTGCTGGTTGCTCTTCCCTTGGCTTACGTTTGCCAGTACGCCACGTTACTTCTTCTGGCTGAGTTTCTTCAACTGGTTTTTCTTTTTCAAGTCTTACTGGTTTTAGTTCCACCTTTTCAGGTTCCACTCTATCTTGAGACTTCTTCTCTCTGGGCACTGGTTTTAGCACAACCTCCTGTAGTGGCTTTTCTTCTTCAGGCTTCCTTTTACCTTTGGGCCATGTTACTTCTTCTGGCACACTTTCATCTAAAGGCTTTTCTTTCACTTTAGGCACCTGCGCATCTTTAGTTTTCTCTTCCTCTGGCTTCTCTTTCTTAGGTATTGGTTTGAGTTTAACCTCCTCTTCAGGTTGTTCCTCTTTAGGTTTTCGTTTGCCCGTCGGCCATTTGATATCTTCGGATGAAGTGTCATCAATTGTTTTTTCTTTCTTGACAGGCTTCATCTTTGATTCTTCTGGTTTTTCTTCTTCAGGTTTTTCCTTTTTAGGAATCGGCTTAAGACTAATGTCCTCCAAAGGTTGTTCTTCTTTGGGCTTTCTCTTGCCGGTACGCCAGGTGATTTCCTCCGCTTTGTCCTCTTCAATAGGCTTAATTTTATGAACCAATTTAGGAGTGTCTTCATCCGGAGTTTCTTCTTTCAACTTCTCTATCTTTGATATCGGTTTGAGCACAACTTCTTCTATTGGTTGTTCCTCTTTTGGTTTTCTTTTACCAGTACGCCACGATACTTCTTCTGGCTTGTCCTCTTCAACAGGCTTTACCTTATCTTTTCGAACTGGTTTTAGGTGAACTTCCTCCGTTTTTTCTTCTTCCGGTGTCTCTTTTCTTGATATAGGTTTAAGAATTACCTCTTCTGCTGGTTGCTCTTCCCTTGGCTTACGTTTGCCAGTACGCCACGTTACTTCTTCTGGCTGAGTTTCTTCAACTGGTTTTTCTTTTTCAAGTCTTACTGGTTTTAGTTCCACCTTTTCAGGTTCCACTCTATCTTGAGACTTCTTCTCTCTGGGCACTGGTTTTAGCACAATCTCCTGTAGTGGCTTTTCTTCTTCAGGCTTCCTTTTACCTTTGGGCCAAGTTATTTCTTCTGGCACACTTTCATCTAAAGGCTTTTCTTTCGCTTTAGGCACCTGCGCATCTTTAGTTTTCTCTTCCTCTGGCTTCTCTTTCTTAGGTATTGGTTTGAGTTTAACCTCTTCTTCAGGTTGTTCCTCCTTAGGTTTTCGTTTACCCGTCGGCCATTTAATATCTTCGGATGAAGTGTCATCAATTGTTTTTTCTTTCTTGACAGGCTTCAATTTTGAATCTTCTGGTTTTTCTTCGTCAGATTTTTCCTTTTTAGGAATCGGCTTAAGACTAATGTCCTCCAAAGGTTGTTCTTCTTTGGGCTTTCTTTTGCCGGTACGCCAGGTGATTTCCTCCGCTTTGTCCTCTTCAATAGGCTTAATTTTATGAACCAATTTAGGAATTACTTCTTTCGGAGTTTCTTCTTCCGACTTCTCCATCTTCGGTATCGGTTTAAGCACAACTTCTTCTGGTTGTTCCTCTTTTGGTTTTCTTTTACCAGTACGCCACGATACTTCTGGCTTGTCCTCTTCAACGGGCTTTATATCTTTTCGAACTGGTTTAAGGTGAACTTCCTCCGATTTTTCTTCTTCCGGTCTCTCTTTTCTTGGTATAGGTTTAAGAATTACCTCTTCTGCTGGTTGCTCTTCCCTTGGCTTACGTTTGCCAGTACGCCACGTTACTTCTTCTGGCTGAGTTTCTTCAACTGGTTTTTCTTTTTCAAGTCGTACTGGTTTTAGATCCACCTTTTCAGGTTCCACTTTATCTTGAGACTTCTTCTCCCTGGGCACTGGTTTTAGCACAACCTCCTGTAGTGGCTTTTCTTCTTTAGGCCTTTTACCTTTGGGCCATGTTACTTCTTCTGGCACACTTTCATCTAAAGGCTTTTCTTTCACTTTAGGCACCTGTGCATCTTTAGTTTTCTCTTCCTCTGGCTTCTCTTTCTTAGGTATTGGTTTGAGTTTAACCTCCTCTTCAGGTTGTTCCTCCTTAGGCTTTCGTTTACCCGTCGGCCATTTAATATCTTCGGATAAAGTGTCATCAGTTGTTTTTTCTTTCTTGACAGGCTTCAATTTTGAATCTTCTGGTTTTTCTTCTTCAGGTTTTTCCTTTTTAGGAATCGGCTTAAGACTAATGTCCTCCAAAGGTTGTTCTTCTTTGGGCTTTCTTTTGCCGGTACGCCAGGTGACTTCATTCGGTTTGTCTTCTTCGATAGGCTTTACTTTATCTTTATGAACCGGTTTAAGAATAACTTCTTCGGGTTTTTCTTCGTTTGGAATGTCCTTTCTAGATACTGGTTTAAGACTAACCTCTTCTGTCGGTTCTTTTTCCTTTGGCTTGCGTTTACCGGTACGCCACGATACTTCTTTTGTTTGATTTTTTTCATCATGTTTTTCTTTTTCACGCCTTACTGATTTTAACTCAACTTGCTGATGTTTTTCTTCGTCTTGTGACTTGTCGTATTTTACTTTACTTTCATCATTAATGTTGTTCTGTATTGTTTCTCCTTCTTCGACAACTTTTAAAATTATAGTATTTTCTTCTGAGGTAACACTTTCATCAATTACTACTGTCTCTACATTATCAAATAATTTCTTTTGTAATGATTTTAAGTGGACTTTTTCTAATTGTTCTTTCGGTTTTGGAGATTTATCTGTCTTTGTTGGTCTTAATTTTATTGCCTCCTGTGTCCAAGGTACGCTTTCTTTAATAGTACGAGGACTGACATCGGACTGATCTTTGATAACATTGATATCTTTCTTTACAGATAAAGAATCTTCTGATTGGGCTAAATTTATAATAGTACTGTCTTCTGTCTCATAGACCCTTTGAACTTCCTTATGTTTATCATCTCTTCGTTTACGCCAATGTTTATCGTCTACCCTAGTTTCACTTTTGTTCCATGTTTCAGTTTGATCTATATGAAGGATGTTTGAATCCTCTGTTGACCTCAATGTATCATAAGATATATTGGAATCTTTGCTCTTTCTCCAGTGCTTTGTTTCAAGAACTTCCTCATCCTTTACATGTCTTTCATTTACACTTGTTCGCCATGGTACTCTTGCTATCTGTTTTGCTTGAATGTCTTGAACATTATCAACCCTTAAAATACTTGATTCTTCAGTGCTTGATTGAATTATACGATTTGAAATTTCAGCCACACTTGCAGTTTCATCCTTTTTATCTGTAATACCTTGATATGTAGTTTTCTTGGAGACTTTAAGAGATTCTGAAAAAAGAAAGAAATAAGGAATGATTAGCATGTTTCAGTATTGTCTCTATGAGATAATTAATAAAAAGTTTCTTCAAAGTTTCAACGCATATGACATATTATGCAATTTATTCAATACTTGAAACATTAGAAAATTACAGACAGCCCTTTGCATTCTAATTATTCTGTCTAAATAGTTCAATATCACTGATCAATTCTCAGGAAATTATGTGCAATAGTAACAGTCCGACTTATGCAAGATATTTTTAAACTATACATAAGTACCTTATATATAAGTAAGTAATACACATTTAATGTAAAAGTTCAGTTTCAGTCTTTGTATTAGTGAAATAAACTATAAAGTATTTACAATATTTACATTAAAATTATTAATGACTTTATTACATTTTACTTTACAGACACAAGAACTTCTAAGTTATTAAAAAAGAAGTTAATCACTTATAAGATTATCTAAAAAGCACAGAGTTAATGCAAGGGTTTGAAATGATATAACAATTTGTTTTTTCTTATATACCAGTTCATTCATTTTGATCTATATATAACGTTTTATCAGTTTCTGTGTGTTGTTTGGAATTTTCAGATTAAATTTTTAACACTTTTTTATGAGCAGAAATCTAAAATATATGTTAGTATAAACAATATGTTAGAAGTTTCTTTGCCTGGGTCAATCCATGCTGAGTCAAGAGTGATTAGTTAAATAGTATAAATTCACACATCACATCATAATTTTCAGCTGCTTAGATTTAATGATCAAAATTAGGCACAATCATTCATCAATAATTTATTTTTGGTGTAAAAAATTAAATATACTTATACCAAATCTAAAAACAAAACCTACCTATTGATTATTTATAAAATTTAGCTTAACATCAGTTTAAAAACTTATGCAATAGTTCTGCCTATCAATATTTTTACCGACAACCGGTTTTCAATTTGACTGTTTTTTGTTTGGCTTTGTTACTCGTTAACTCTGGATGGAATTTTTATAACTTGTTCTCATTTTAAAAAATGATGTGATATCTCTCCCAAAGAACGTGGCAATGTTTTTTGTAGAAAATATTATTTTATTCTAGTAAAATAAGAATAATAATAATAGAACGTAATAATAACAAACAACACATTAAACTCTCAAAGGGTCTCTGCGTGCTGGACCCGTGTGTTCCCGCGTAAGCCTTTCAAAAGACCGGGTATGATCCTTCTGGTGGTACGCGAGTATTATGAAATGAGATACATAATAATAATAATAAATTATTACATTAAGAATGTATAGAACGTGCCTCTAATATAGAATTTAGGTACGTTTGGTAAATTTTGGTAAATTCTTACTTAACACGAAACTTTACATATCTAAAGTCGTATTTATCACGAAACTTTTTGTTAAAGTTCATTATTATAAGTAGTATTATAGTTTATAGTAAAACATTTCAAAAGAGTACATCTAAAGTAGTTGTACCTAGTAAATTCGAACTTCAAAGAATTTTGCAATGATTAATATTTAAATGTCATTTGTTACTAATAATTTCTTAAATGACAGCTGATAAAGTCGTGCTGTCATTTTTAGTGTATTGTAGATAGGTACATAGAAAAAACGTAGACAATTTATTAAACCTTAGCCTCAAACCAATAGGTCGGGTTCGTAAACCAAAAAAAAAAGTGCTTTTTTATTAGGTTCTCAATAAAGGGAAATTTTGTTTTGAAACATTTTTATTTATCTACACTAATATTTTAAAGAGGAAACTTTAATATTCTTGTCAATTTGTAACGTTTTCACGCAAAAACTGCTGGACCGATTTTAAAAATTCTTTCACCATTGGAAAGCTGCAACTACACAAAGTTACATAGGCTATATATTATGTAAGCACAGGCGAAGCTGGGGCGGAATCTTAATTTTTTTTTATCAGTAACCTGCAATGCCCTCAACGCTAATTAAAAATGAATGATAAAACCTAAACAGTAACATTTTTAAAAGTGGTACACGATGGGCAAGTTTTTATAGAATTAAACATTTAACGACTGTGATCGGCCATCAGGGAGATCGTGCGCAATTGCCGTTGAGACGGTTCATTAAAGGAATGAGGTTCCATGATTGTGTCTGCGCGTCCGCGTCCACACAATAGTAGTTAATTTAGTATGAAGCTATGGGTATATACTATATTTCTTGTTCGTGGATGGTTTGGATAAAGTGTTGACGTGTGTGTGTTATTATACTACTCTTTGGAGTACACAGTCTGTAAAAGAATTTTCACTAATCATCATGTGGAGAGTTGACCGAATATTGCGACGATCATTTGAGGAGCCATCGTACACTATTGTGAAGAGGAGCCTTAATAATTTGCATAGTTATTTATTTATCGTTGGTTTAGGGATGATCAAAAAGCTTAGGAATATGTTCATTGAGATATAGTAACTGTTCATTTGTCTTTGACATTGTAATATTCCATTTCAGAGGAAAAATCCTTTTGCGAAATCATTTGTATATAATATAAAGTTCCGGATCTGTATGAATATAATATTATACATATTATCTAGATAAATCATGCATGAATTTAACCGCGGGAGACGTCGAGTGTGTTCTAATTGGTCAATTCTGTTTCACTCGCCATATAAATCGCAATAATAATGTGATAATTTAATTTACACATTAAATAAGAGAAAAAAATCTTAATAATTTTGTTAAATAATGTGCCTACAATAAGGTGTTTTTTAAACTCTTATTGAAATCATTTTGAAATGGAATTGCCAGTTTAAATGGTTAAGATGTTATCTCTATTATTTTCTGATTATGATTAAACAGATGACAGAAGACAGAGAGAGAGTATATAGTAATAAAGCTTCAGTAAAACGTTAAAATATGCTTAAAATAAACTCTGTTTATAATTCTCACATAACGAATTGTGGGAGTCATATAAAGAACAGCAGAACAATTTAGTTGTAGGCTAAAAGTAATAAACGGGGTACAATACACGCACAACATTTTTATATTTATTAGTTCCTATAGCTCCTATTTATTAACAGATTTTTCAATGATAACACATTTTATCTGAAATAGGTTCGATAAGGATTGTGATACCTAATATTTAAGCATCAAAAGATTTAATTTAAGAACTGTGTAGCTTTTGATTTTAATCATACAAACGAAGATTTTATATCTTCTTGCGACAGAGGACATGTACAATAATTCGGTGATTTTAAAAGTCTATTATGATGTAACGAGGAGCTGTATAATTTATTAGTTTTTTGAAATATTTTTTCGATCTTTCGATATGATATTTACTATGAAGCAATGTTACTCCAACATTGATTTTAATAAAAATAGTATTATGTTATCTGTTTTCGAAGAGACACAGGATAGGCTATTTAATATTTATATATATTTACAAATGCCGCTTTCAAATTAAAAAAGGGTGGAGGGTTCTTTCTTTTTATACTCAAACAATATGGATATCTAGAATTAAAGATCTTCAAAGGTCATTACAATAGAAATCAGTCAGCACTCGGTTATCTTCTTTTCATAATAATAATGTTTATGGCAGGTATGTTAAAAATAGCATGTTCATTAACGTTTATTTATATAACCCTCTGTGCACTACGAAATAGGAATAGAATTCGTTTTCGGTTGAGTAGTAAAAGGTCTAACAAAACCGAAAACATGAAAACATGAGAAGTAATAAAATTATTATAAAATACACCAATTATTCGATAAAAATTAGTTGATCACACACTTTTTTTGGTTTGGTCTCTCTGTTGTTACCGGTCTAAATAACCGGCGAATTCATTCAGTCCATCATCTATATAGTATTATGTTGTCTGTGATCGGACTAATTTACGGACTGTTGATAAAAAAAAAAAAAATTATATCATTATATTTTCAAACATGTCATAACAAGTAACAACCTTCCAAAAGGGTTTTGTTGAATTAAACTTAATATTTCGCTATCTTACAATTTTCAACCGACTTAAAAAAATATGAGGCTGTCAATTAGACTGGACAGTGGACTGACTTTTGTGATTCTTTTTTTATTTAAAAGCTGGTGCGGTGGTGCCTCCCATGTGCCATTTAAATTGGGTATAATTCTGACAATCTGGAGGCTATTTCTTAGCTGTTTCTTAAAATTTTCATATTTAATGTCTTTACATACTTGATATCAGGATTCTAATCTTAATTGATACGTATGTCTACAACAAGAGGGTTTCGTAAGCAAGAAAAACATACTACGATCCATATTACTTATGCAAATTATTTAAATAACCTGCAATATCTATTCTATTCGCCGTTATCTGTATAGGTCTAGTTAATCAGTAGGTACATGTATTATAGTAGGTAGCTTTTACAACGTATGCGTTACGAAGTATACTACATAATACACGATTACATTGCTCGTATGGTAGGTAGTTAATGCATTTTTGTTTTGAGAAACACAAATATACCTACAAACTCGTGAAAGATTGGGAAAGATAAATTAACTCATAGAAAGCTTAGTCTCAAATAGAAAATATGGACATACATACTTCCAAGTACGTTTTAATATAATTGATAGCCTTTTTTAACCCGCTTATATAAGCTTCACCTGTATGTTTCTATGTATACGACTCCTTTAGTTTAGACTTAATTTTGACCCACTTTAAACGGACAGAATGAATTCAAGAGAATGATTAATTTGAGACAAGTGAGTCAATTTGATGATTCTATAATTAAAGTGTGTTTTTTTATTATTATTTTATTAAACAGTGAACATGGATTCGATGGACAAGTGATACCCTTTTCCAGAATCACAAATGCGCATACAATAAAATAAAATGGTACAGCATTTGTCATTGAATATTTAAGATTTCCTAAAAAGTGTAACGCAATGTGACGATGCAGTCAACAAGGGGATCAAAGATTACGAAATTATAAAAAAATAAACATTGCGAATATTTCATTTCAGTCCGATGGCGAAAATTTATGGTTTTCACAATAATCATGATAAAACTATTTGAAAATTCTCATTACATCATTGGCATGGTCTATGTTATATCAATTTGTTGATTGCGATACGTATAATTGCAAAAATTTTTTTGCAAAAGTAATTACATTGGTAACAAAGTAATTGAAACACCACCACAGATTACTACATAAATCTATGGATGACCACTATGGATTTGTTGAATAAGACTGATTTGCTACGAAAATAATAATTTTTTTTCATTAGAAAGCATATATGAGTAAAAGGAAAGGAAGGACCTAGTCTACCAATTGAAGTTCTAGAAGACTAGGTCCTTGCACATCTCCGGTATAGTGGTGTAGAGGTCGATTATCTTACTCAATTACAAACACCATGTCATCGGTGTGTATATTTTGATAATTTATTTCTGTATAATATCCGTGTATTAGTGCCTTTTTATTGTCTGTTTGTCTTAAATTATCGTTCGTATAACTAACATACATTTTTTAGTATCAGGGGACCTTCAAAGGCAAAACGCATCATGAGGTTTCAAACGGAACCTTAATTAAAGTAGGTACATATAATTAAGTCAATGTTTTTTTTTTATATAATATAACCGACGATATATAAATTTTCCTTGACAGTTGCTTCATCTATAAATGGGGCCAAAACAAAATTATCTTTTACAGGGAATGTCTAACTGTAGATTAATTGCAAATAATCTTTGATTTGGTATTGTTTTTTTTTCCTGTACGTTTATTAATTAAATTGATTAATAAAAACAGACTTTTTGTGAAAAAAGTGGTTTTGTTGTCTTAGCAGAATTTTATTTAAACTGTGATTATTAGCCAATCTGAATCCGTTACCACGGAAAAAATAATCCTTACTCTCAATTGAGAACGTTACATTTAACCATAAGTCATTTGGAACAGGATATTTACTCAAAAATTATAAGGGAAAGGTTATATGTTGTGGAAGGTTATTAATTATCAATTGAAAATTGCGATAAGTACCTAAAGGTCCCTGTTGGATGAATCAAATTGGTTACGTAATAAGTTTCTATTTGTCGCTTATGAACCTAATGTTCTGTATGTTCGGTTCTCTTTTAACCCTTATATTTGTAACTCATTTTCTTTATTCATTTATGTTTTATAAACTTACCTTTATACTTACATTCCTTAATGACGATCTAATAAGTCGCGTTGCGAGGCTTATTGGCTTAGACTACCAGTGTCGTCTCGGAATAATATTATGTATTTTTGTAAAAGATTTTTTATGTTTTTAATTGTACAATGTTTTTATTCCTAAAGGTGTAATTTGTATAGTATTATTTGTGTATTATGTGCTTTTAAATTTCCAAATCAGAGTAGGTATTTGTACACGTATGTGTTTGTTATTGAATAAAATATATAACCTTTTTAATAAGGTATTATCACATCATGTGATTCATGACTTGTATTTGATTAACCTCTTTTCCATAAACCTTAATTAAAAGAGAATCTTCGACTATGTAAATTAAAGTAAAATCTATTCTAAATAAAAAATATTGAAGAAGTCCACTGAGAAAAACATCAATGTTCTAAATTAGTCAACTCAATACGGAAAAATCATAATAAGAAACTGCTAGTAGATATTAGATTAAAGTTAACTGTTTAGTTACAACAGTAGCAAAAAAAACTATGGTTTAATTACTAAATTCTCAATGGCATGATCAGAAGAGGTTTAGGTAGAGGTGTGCCAGACGATGATGTTAAGCAACTGTAGAAATCCTCTCTATCCATCAACAGATATTCACGTAAATACGTATTACATTAATTCTTCGGTCACAATAATATAAATCCATATATTTCTTGAATATATTGATGGACAGTTGAGGTGCTGAGTGTCAGTGCATCGTGTAACATATAAATAGACCGCATATATGTTTAGGAATCTTCATTTATCTATATTCGACTCGAGTATCGTTATTCGGATGAATTCGATTGTGTGTAGAAAAATGCGAAATGATTAATTTTATAGCGTTTATTAAATAGATTTCACATAATAGTCACATACAAAAAATTCATGTCATAAATATATTATTATTAAATTAAATATGGATAGGTAGGCTCTAAAAATATATATTTTTTTTTGTTATAAAATACTGCCACGCCTAATAACTTAATACAATTAGGTGAAACATACAACACAATTTATTTTAACAATGTCGTGCACTTAAAACAAACTAAGTTAAAGATCACTGTAACGTTAAACTATAAGAATCTCATTCAATTCGGATTTGTACTTGCAGAAAATATTGGGTCAACATCGGCAGTGTTTGTCAAACATAGAAACTGGCAAGGCAAGAGATACGTGCGTACTTTAATTGTTTAGTGCTTCGCCATCGAGGGCGCCACTTACTCGACTATATTGTTTCTTTGTCATAGGGCAGTTGACAGCGGAAATATATCAACAAATTTATCATAGCAACCACGATTAACTTTGCGTTCACGAGAACGACCCACCCTGAGCCCGTGGCACCTACTAACACGGAGCTACTATATACATCCTCGATACCGTGATACAACTTCTATAACGCTTCTAACGTGACACTGACAAAGTTAGTCGTAGCTGTTAGGTGACATTAGGTGACGTCGCAACACATCGCAGCCTACGTGCATATGGTTAGGTGTGATAGGTCTGATTTATCTTTAACTTGACATAGCATTTAAGCCACGATCCATGCTTATAAACTTGTGATCCTAGGACTTGTTATATAACAATTATGTGACATGGTATTGTGTTGTGTTTTTACATATCAAGTCCCAGTGTCCATGATTTATGATGTTACAATAAAGTCATACATCAATGTCTATTTTTTGTATAACACATTTTTTTTTCTACATAGTATTTTGCATCAATTAAAAACACTTAAAGCATGAAATGTATGTGTAAACATTATTATTGTTAATGAGGCCAATAGATCGTTAACTTTAGCAGGCTTAAGTAAATATAAGAGTATTGGGTGAAAAATACATTTGGCGGTACACCAAAAAACTAGATGGTCTAGGGTACCACGCAATGTGTTCTGAATCATAATTTTCAATATCTATAAATTAATAAACATCGTAGCGGTAAAGCAAAACAAAACAGTATCCAAATAATCGTGTACGTGTTAATCACATGTTACGTGTATATTTATACTCAATACTTCTCGACCACTATGCGTTATTACAATCAAAAACACTAAAATTTCACCAGTTGCAAAGACTATTTCTATTTTGCGAATTCCATTGCAAAAAATATTTTAACAGTTTTTCAGTTCAAGATTAAAAGAAAGACAAGATTACAAGAGTGTTGTATCACGGAAGATAGATTTAACAGTTATTATAATTCGCAAATAAAGACGAAACGATATAGTGAAATTAAAGTATTTTTTATTGCAATCCTTCATTGTTTGTTTCCAAATATATTGCAGCTGCTACCTCGAGCCTCGAAGATCTCCTGTTGTCACCTGTCTCTAGATATATATAACTAGGACTATATACACAAAAAGCTTAAATGTACAGCTCTGTTAGATGCAGAAGTTCGCGTAATGGCGGAGTTAAATTTTACCATTAACTCCACTGCATTATACAATTGGGTTAGAGAATGCGGAGTGAACATTCGTATGTTTCGAGGTACTGTACAATTTAGATGTCAGCGATAAGATGAAGTGAAATATTGGATATACAAATATATGGTAAAAGCTAGTGATGGTCACAGTAGTCTATGTGTCATAGAATCACGACTTATTACGGGGGTTGTTTGGAAAGCGGGCGGAGTCGTTACTGCGGGAACCGCTACGATATTATTAACTAGTAACATTTTTGTGATTTTATATTCGCTTGTCAACTTATGTGGTAGTTTTCACCCGATCTCATTTTTTGGTATAGTGATGAAACAAAGAAACACTACATTAATGGATTAAAAGTGCGCAACGCGAGCTCGCTGCCTGTATCTATGTCTTACTTTTGACGACTAGTTTAGCAGAGGTCTCCACTTGGCCAGCGACCGTGGTAGCACGGCAGGTGAAAATACCAGTATCTTCTTCGTAGGTGTTGCCAATCAACAACACCGCGTTGTTACCTTCGTGGATCATCTGTAATGTGTATCATATGGATATAAGTTTCTTGATTTTTAAATCTCAAAACGATTGATTAGCTGGATCGTTGAAATGGCACATCTATTTTCAATTTATATTATTAAAGTAAATAGTAATAATAATTTGGTAATGATTGGCGGCGTAAAACTTTTTAAAAAGAGTAAATAAAAACGAATTGAATTGAATATAGAAATAGTAACGGATACCCTCAAAAACCCAAAATACTTACTTGGAAGTCGGGAGTTTCCGGAATCAGAGCGCCTTCTCGGAGCCATTGAATGGTAGGTTTCACTTTGCTGGTTATGAGAGTCTTGAACTGTGCCGGTTGGCCTTCGTAAACAACGACATCTCGTAGTGGTGTCAGAGTGGGCAAATTATCAGCCTGATCGGGCTGTGTTACTTTCAGCTTAGCAGCTACGGTTACTCGGCCAGCTGAGTTGTATGCAACACATTTATAATCTCCCTCATCTTCTGGGAAAGCTTCCGATATGCGTAGAGTGTAGTCATCAGCCGCCCGCGACATTTGGAAGTATTTTGAAGGCTTTATCAACTTATCTCCTTTATACCATTGGACGGTTGGCGTCGGCTTGCCCACAATTTTACAACTAAATTCAATGGCCTGACCTTCTGTTACTACTCGGTCTTTGAGTGGTTCAATAATTTCTGGTGGCGCATTTGCTGCTTTTGTTTGGGGCTTCGGTTTCTCTTTGGTTGCAGGGGCATTAACGACACATTCTGCGTCGCATCTTGCTTCACCAGCGCTATTAATAGCAACACATTCATATTTTCCAGAGTCCTGCGGGTATGCTTCCAGAATAAGAAGTGTGTTTGTACCGTCTTCTTCGAGAATCTTATTTCTTATATCAGGTTGTACTTTCTTTCCATTTTTAAGCCAGTATACATCAACAGGTTTCGTTCCTGTAACTTTAGTGTCAAATCTTACAAGCTGTCCAGCAGTAACATTAACATTTTGCGCTGTCAAGGTGAAGCTGGGTGGTATAACTCCTCCCCTGCCCTGACGTCTGCGCTCCTCTACAACCAAGTTAGCACTACATTTTGCAGTACCACCCCTGTTCTCAGCCACAGCAGCGAACACAGCAGAGTCCTCAACAAATACTTGTCTTATTATGAGAATAGACTTAGTGCTGAAAGTGTGAATCTGGAAGTCAGGCGAGTTCTTAATCGGGAAGTTTTCTCTATACCATTTGATTGTTGGCAATGGATCACCGTCAAACTCAACTTCGAATCTTGCTTGTTCATGTTCAAAGGCACGGCATGGTTGCATTTTCTTTGTAAATACAGGCGGCGTGGAGGGCTTGACTGGTCCCTCAACTACCCTTTCCTGTGTTTGCGCTTTATGTTCTACTTCCGTAGTTTCTGTTGAAGTGATCTTGCGAGTTATTTCAGTATCACCCACCACTTCCTTTTGAATCTGTTTTTGTTTTGCAACATGTACTTCCTTTCCATGAACTGTTGATTCCAGTGGATCGGGAATTCGGGGCTTTTGTACTTTCTTCTGGGTTTGCTTGGTTTCCGTTACTTCTTCTGTAGTTTCCCTGCAATCAAATTAATATGTTTGTTAAATCTACTTTATAATTGTTAAACACACAATACGTATTTTCCGCTTGCGTGCCAGGATACTTACAAATTATCTTCATACTTCTGTGCCATGCTTCTAGCAAGTGAGGAGCTGGTTACTTTTTCTCCAGGTACAGCGTATTGATGAGAAGATTCCCTCATACGACTTTCTTTGACAATTTGTTCATTTTCCAACTCTTGAAGTTTGTTGTAATATTCTTCGCTCTTCTTCTTCTTAACAGTTTGCTGCCATTCAGTTTCTGGTTCTTTGATAACCTTAGGCTTCAGCTCCGGTCTATGATCAATCACACCTTTGCGTTGTAATGTTTGCCTTTCCTCAAATGTTTTTTCCAATTCTGTTTCAGAACGTTGGAACTGCGTTGTTTCATCATACCAAGCTGTATATTAATAAAATGAATGATTAAAAAATAATTATTAATTGTATGAACAACTAAAAACGTACCTCTGAAAGATTCCGATGCTAAGCCGAAGAAGCAGGTGATTTAACGGCAGATCGTCGCAAGGGTAAAGGGGAATAAGGGTTGCGAAGGGGTATTGTTGTGCTTAAGCGGGTAGTAGCGTGTGCTTGAATTGGTGCCGTGTTTTAGAGTGGCATAGTAAGCAGTGTTATATTGATCTTATTCATTAAGTCATAATTTTATTTAAAGCGAAAATCTATTGCAATAAAGCCTTTGTAATGTCACTCTGAAAAGTGTATTTTGTAAAAATGTTATGTACGTACGTCTTGGCGCGTTCTTCAGTACACTTCTATAATCGTCGTGTCTCGGAATAACTTTCAATTCGGTCGTTGCTAAAGCCTCGCCTACTGAACTTCTAGCGATTACTTCAATTTTGCCAGTATCATACTGTCTTGTTTTAGGTATGTCGAAATGGTACATTCCATCGTATGTGAGTTTGTACCTAGAACCCTGTAATCATTTGGTTAAAAAAAAACTTAAACAAGTTGGACACGTATACATAAAATATATTTATAAATCCCATACGCAATTATTATAAATAAAAAAAAACCTATTCAAAATCGGTCTATACGTTTGGAGCTACGATGCCACAGACAGACACACACATACGACTTCTTTTTATGATATCTATTTCTTTGCGTTGGGAATTAAAAATAAATATATATAAATAAAAAAAACTTTACGTTGACAATAGTATTTCCATTAATAAGCCACATGACACGTGGTTTTGGATGACCAGTAACGCGACAGCAGAATCTTGCCCACTCTCCTTCTTCCACTGTCACTGGTTCAGGGCGACTGACAAATACAGGTGGAACACGTTCCTTGACTTCTTCTCCAGGTCGATCAGGCACCCTATTAATTTAAACAATACAATATTATGGAATGTGGTACTGTATGCGGAACACCGAAATCGGTGAATCTTAATACAAAATTTTGCGATGTGTTTAGCGGTAGGGGTAAATAAATGAAAAAAAATATTTTCGTGGGTTTGATTTGAAAGTCATCATTACATATAAATAAATCATAAAAGAGCAAATTAATTAGCGACACTCACGCCTGCCATGCTGCTTCCATTTCCCTGATCTTTTCGATACTCTTCATATGTTTGGGCAATTGGGAATCATAGACGATACCCGGTTTTCCTGTAGTCTTTATAATTGCCTTTGTTTCGTCCATACCGTAAAGATTTGTTGCACGGCAAAGATATTCACCACTGTCCTCTGGGTATACCCAGCCGAAGTTCATTGCAACATATCCAAAGTCGTAGATGGGTGTGAAACGGTTTTCTGTAATTGACACAAATGAATGAATTAAAAATGTATGTGCGCTTATATTATAACTTCATAATTATTTTTAAAATGTTCTATTTCGATAAATTTCATGTTTAATCGAGACTTACTGTGTAACAAAGGTTTGCCATTGAAAAACCACTCCACTTTCATGTTAGGATCACCAACAGGAGCTAGCTGGCACTCAAATTTGGTACATTCCATTTCAACCAAATTTGTTTGGCTTTGTATTTGCGTGACAAAACGTGGTGGTTGCTTTTTGTCTGCATCATACAGATCATCTTCAGTTAAGAATACTTCTGATGTATATTTCTTGATAGTAGCTTCCATCTGTGTCAATGCCTCTGATTTCTTCATTCCTCTTGGCACTTGATTTTGTAGTATGATATCGGGTAAACCTGGATATAAACAAAAAAATTTAAAACATTTTGTTATTTTCAATAATTACCTTTGTAGTATATATAATATTTGATATGTAATGTGTCAAATGTAAATAATACTTACGTTTGCAAGAAACAGTAGCCTTCGTGAAATCTTCTCCAAAGTCATTCACGGCGCGGCAAACGTATTCACCGGAATCTTCAGAATAAACATATAATATGTCTAAAGAAACAAAGCCCATGTCGTAAACTGTACGGAAACGGTGACCAGATGGCAACAGTTTTCCATTTCTGTACCATTCTATGCGCAGTTTGGGATCCTCTTTTGGCTCTACACGGCATTCGAAACGAACTGATTCAGATTCTTCAATTGTGTGCGACTGAATTTGAGTGATGAATTTAGGAGGACTGCTTATGACGGCATCTTCTTTAGGAGCGTCACTTACACGACCCCTTTCGAGCTCCTTGATTTTCTCACCACTCATTCCTTGGGGTAATTGTGATTCAAAAATGATATCACGTTTAGTGCTGCAAGTAATTTTAGCCGTTGTTGTAGCTGAACCCCATTTATTAGTTGCCCGACATGTGTATTCTCCTGCATCTCTAGCATATATGTAATCAATGTCGAGAGCAATAAAGCCAAAGTCATTCAACATATGTACACGAGATCCTGTTGCAAATGGCCTTCCGTTATGGAACCAATCTATCCTCATTGTTGGATCACCAACAGGTTCTACGCGGCAATCAAAGTGGATAGGTCCACCTTCAACCACATCAAGATTATCCTTTATTTCAACAGTAAATCTTGGAGGATTGGGTTTTTCGTCTTCGATTGTTATCTCTTCACGCTTATGCAAAGTTTCTTCCAGTTTTTGAATGCTTTCGGTACCGGACTTGAATTGTGATGGTAGTTGAGGCTCTAAGATAATGCCTTGTCTGCCTTTAACTTGAAGCTTACATGATACAGTAGCTTCACCATGACGATTTGTTGCTTTACAGGTATAAAGACCAGCATCGCGTTGATAAACACCTCCTATTTCTAATATAACGAAGCCAAAGTCATTTATAGTCTTAACTCTGGATCCAGTAAGAAGAGCTTTTCCATTGTGGAACCACTCTACTCTCATACTAGAGTCGTTTACTGGAATCAAACGGCATTCAAAGTGGGCTGAAGAATTTTCTGACAGAATAAGATCAGATGGCGTCGTAACGAATTCAGGTGGGTTTCCACTTTCTACTTCTGGTGATAAGGCATCTACTGTACCAGTATATCCTTCCAGTGCAGCAATTTTATCAATGGTACCTTCCATACCTTTGGGTAATTGAGACTCCAAGATAATGTTCCTCTTGCCTTGTACTTTCATAGTAGCTGTAGTAACGGCTTCACCATAGTTGTTATATGCTCTGCACATATATTCACCAGAGTCTTCTGGATAAGTCGGCGATATTTCAAGAATTACGAAGCCAAAGTCGCAGAACGTACGGAACCTAGATCCAGCCTTCAATGACTTGCCGTTCCAATACCATTCCACCTGAAAAACATATTTAACGTTGTAAGACTATGCATATCACATTAGTTCAAAATTTAAAATCAGAATATTAGTTAATAACGCTTACTTTAAGGTTGGGATCATCAGTTGGTGTAAGACGAGCTTCAAAGTGAGCATTTTCACCTTCTCTCAGATTTTCAATATTTGACAAAGGCACTGTAAATACAGGTGCCTTGCCACGTGTTTCTGTAACCTCGACATCCTTCCTTCGTACCATCGAATCTTCAAGCGTTTGCAATTTTTCCAGTCCCCCTTCCATGCCCTATAAAAAAAAAATATTACCAAAATGCTTGACGAATTGTTTTAAGAATATATATTTTTACTACAAAAAGCATTAAAGAAAGTTTATAGACTACTAAAAAAATGCTCAGTTTCTTATTATACGAACTTACCCGCGGCAGTTGCGAGTCCAGAATCAAATTTTCCTTTGATGTGCACTTAAGCGTTGCTTTCGTAGAATCTCTTCCCAGTTTGTTTGTAGCAACACATTCATATTCACCAGAATTTTCTTCGTAGCAATAGAGTATATCAAGGATAACGATTCCGAAATCGTGGAACGTCCTGTATCTGTGGCCATGCGGTAGTTTCTTTCCATTATAGAACCATTCAACCTTAAGGTCTGGGTCATCCACTGGTACTAATCTTGCTTCGAAATGCGCACTCTGACCTTCTACTAATTTTGTCACGTCCTGAATTTGTGTGATAAATTGTGGTGGAACTGCTGATGCTGGAGCTGGAGCTTGATGTTGAAGACCTTGCAAGCTCTCTAGTTCTCTTATTTTGGCCAATGAATCAGGTTGGAGGCTGTCGGAGTAAACTCCACCTCTTCCGTAACAATTTATAGTTGCTTTCGTGAAATCTTCTCCATACTTGTTGTATGCCCGACATACATACTCACCCGAATCATGGTTTTGAGTATAAGCAATATCAAGTACTACAAAACCAAAGTCGGAAATTGTTTTTATTCTGTTCGAATGACGCATTGGTTGACCATTGTGGTACCATTCGATTTTCATGTCAGGATCGTCAACAGGAACCACTGTGCATTCAAAGTGAGCTGATTGACCATCTTTGAGGCCTTCAATATTTTGAATGTGTGTCGTAAACCTCGGTTTTTGGCCTTTGCTTTTATCAACACATTCCAATTTCACACTAATTTCAGCTTGTCCCCATTTATTGGTTGCGCGACAAGAATATATGCCCGAGTCTGAAGTCTTCGTACCAAGAATTTCAAGAACAACCATACCAAATGCATACACAGTACGAATACGGTGACTAGCTTCTATTGTCTTTCCATTGTAGAACCATTCAATTACCATTGTTTGATCTCCAGTTGGTATGAGAGAGGCGTCATAATGAGCAATTTGACCTTCGCTAATGTCAACAATGTCCTGGAATACGGTTGTGAACTCAGGTGGCCTTCCGGTATCATCATCGGGCTTTTGCGCGGGCTCTTTGCGAAGAGAGTCCTCAAGATTTTGTATTTTTTCCAAGCCCTCTTTTCCTTTAGGATGTTGTGTGCGTTCAATGAGGTTTTCTTTACTACTGCAGTAAATAGTTGAAGAGGTAAATGCTTCACCTCTCTTATTGTATGCTTTGCAGGTATAAATACCGCTATCTCTTTCATAGACATCTGTCACATCCAGAGTGACAAAGCCAAAATCACTTGCAAGTTTAAATCTTGACCCATGTTCTAAAACTTTACCATTAAAGTACCATTCTATCTTTAAGTCAGGATCATTTTTAGGTTCAACTTGTCCTTCCAAATGTAAGGGTTGTCCTTCAATTAATTGGCATTCTGCCACAACTGGGATCACCCATTCAGGCTTAGGATATTCAGCGTCCGGAACAGATGACCGTCTGTTTTTAGATAATCTAGCTTCTTCAGCCTGTTCTACTGCTTCTAAGCCAGCTTTACCTTGTGGGTGTTGAGTGTCTAAATAGATATGCTTATCACCAGTACATCTTAATGAACCTGATGTTGTAGCGGATCCTTTGCTATTAGTAGCCTTGCAGGTGTATATTCCAGAGTCTTCTTCATAAGTATGCATTATATCCAACGACACATAACTAAAATCATGAGTACTCTTATATCTTGTACCTGATGGTAAGGGTTTGTTATTAAAGAACCATTCAATTTTGAGTGTAGGATCTCTAGAAGGCTCAACATTACATTCAAAGTGTATGTTATCCCCTTCTTTACAAACAATGTTGTTCAAATGTGAAATGAAGACAGGTGTCTCATATACGGGTTCCGGTGCGTCTGGTTTTGTTGGTTTAGGTTGCTCTAAAGCACCGATGCGATCGAGTGATTCAGGATGTAATGATTCTCCCAACAACCAGTGACGGTCTTCTATTTTTATCGAAGCCGTTGAAACAGCTTCTCCCATTTGATTAACAGCTTTGCATGTATAGATACCAGAGTCATCATGCCTCAAGCCGTTTATTGAAAGTGTAACTAAACCAAAGTCGAAAGTGCTCTTAATTCTTGATCCGGTTGTTAATGACACTCCATTCTTGAACCACTCTATTCTCAGATGAGGATCTGTGCGAGGCTCAACTTGGGCTTCCAAGTACACATGTTGTCCTTCAACGAGTTTGTCGTAGCTCTGAAGATGGGTAGTAAATATGGGAGCTTGCTGTACGCCCAAATCAACGAATCTGTCTGGAACTTGATTCATAGAAGCTTCTTTAAGTTGAATTTTTTCCCAGGACTCGGGTCTCATTGCCTGGTCAATAATAGTCGACTTGGTTTTAACTTTCAATGAGGTTGACGAGACAGTGCTACCGGCCTTATTAATAGCTTTGCACATATACAAACCAGCATCGTCTGCTACAACTGAATTGATATCTAGTGTAACAAAGCCGAAATCATGTGTAGTACGGAATCTTGAACCTGAAATACAATTAAATCATTAGTGAATAATGTGTGAAAGAACAAGTGATGTGACATGTGGGAGTCGAGCACGCTTCGGTACGAAATGGCATGCAGCTCGCATTGGGAAAAGCATCATATCCCAGTGATCCCAATATTCGAATGGGTACTGGGATACTACGTGGGGGAGGAGGCTGAGACTAAAATAAACTTAAGCATTATTTTTATTGTAACCGACTTACCCATTTTAAGTTCGACTCCATTAATGTACCATTCAAATCGTAGACTTGGGTCACCAACTGGGACAACGCGGGCTTCATAGTGAGCGTGCTGTCCTTCCCATAACTCAGAAGGTCCCGTAAGAACTTGAGTGAATATGGGTTTCTCAAATTCTCGCTCTGGTTCATCAGCCTTTTTGGCATGAGGTTCTTCCAATTTTTGTATCTTTTTCATTCCTTCCGGATGTTGTGTTTCTAATTGAATAGCTGCTTTCGCTATAAATAAAATATTATCAATTAATTAACGATGCAATATATAACTAATATTTTGAATAATTCTCAGAGTATACAAGAAAATAAACATGTTTGTTCAATTTTTTATGTATTTTAAGCATTTATATAATTAAAAAAAAACAATTTTTTTTCTTTTGTTATTATAATTTTTGTTTACTCCAAAAATTTCAATTCCAATTCAAATTTCAATTTCAATCACGAGTAGAAGATAATATCATCCGCTATCCCGGCTCAGCAATCGAATTTCTTTTACTTATAACATATAAAAATAAAGATTATTGTTTATACGTGAAATTTATTCATTGAAAATACTTACTTTTTATTTTCATTGCTGCTGTTGTCACGGCTTCACCAAGCAAATTTGATGCTCTGCACATATAAACACCTTCGTCTTCATCACGTACATGAGAAATAGTCATGGATACATAACCAAAGTCATTAGTTTTAGTAATACGAGAACTGTCTTCAATTAATTTCTCATTTCTGAACCATTCCACCTTAAGGGTAGGATCTCCGACAGGAATAAGTCTACAATCTAAATGTGCTGTTTGACCTTCCTGAATATTGTCGATATTTTGAAGTGGCTGAGTGAAAACAGGCCTTTGCCTGGTAACAGTATCTGGTATCTCTGGCCGCTTAAATGGTTCAGCTGATTCGAGTTCTCGAATCTTTTCTAATCCTTCTGGACGTTGAGATTCCGAAATAATACTGCCTTTTGCGGTTACAGTCATGGATATAGAAGAAGTACATTGACCCAGTGCATTAATTGCTTTCACTGAATATTCACCAGCATCCTCCGGTACACAGTGTTGAATATCCAATGACACGTAACCAAAATCAAAAGTGATATGGAATCGTGACGCAGATTGCAGGGCTTTGCCATTGTGGTAAAATTCTATACGCAGGTTAGGATCATGAACAGGTTCGACTTGGCATTCGAAGTGTGCGGTTTGACCTTCAAACACATGCGTTGTTCCTCTAAGCTCCGTAACGAACCTGGGCGCAAAGACCTTTGGTTCTTCAACTTCTATTCTTGATGGATGACCTTGTGATTCCAATTGTCTTATTTTTTCAAGGCCATTAGGATGATGTGTGTCCAAAATAATATTTCTGTGCCCTGCAAAGCAAAATAAAGTAATTAAATTAGATTTTTATTTCAAAAATCCATTGATTTTCACGTTCGATCAGTTTTGGTGAAAGACATTAAGGCAGAAAATAAAATATATATATAAAAAAATATTATTATCATAACAACGACAAATATGAAATTAATTATTTACTTTGTTAAATTGTGTGACATTACTTCTTTGTCCTCGTTTAGCTTACCTGCAACCTTCAACGTGCACGTATTAACTGCCTCTCCAAGTTTGTTAGTGGCCTTACACATATAAGTTCCAGAATCTTCTGCATATGTGTATAATATGTCCAAGGCAACATAGCCAAAATCATGTGTTGTCCTGAATCTGTGACCAGTCTTGATTCTCTGTCCGTTAAGGAACCATTCTATTTTTAAGTCTGGGTCATTAATTGGTTCTACTCTGCATTCAAAGTGAGCATGATCACCTTCCTTCAAATTTTCAAGGTTAGTCAATGGTGTAAGGAAAACTGGCCTCTGACCAGGCTTTTCTTCTTCGACGGGCTTAGGTCTTTCGAACCTTTCAAGCTCTTGAATTTTTCTTAAACGTTGTTCATCCATAGTATCAAGGTAGAGTCCAGCTTTGGCTATTTACATGTAAAAACAAATATAATGAATAATTAAGATTTATAAATTAATACATGTTTATCGCACAAAAAAAAATACTTACCGTCTACTTTGACTGAGCTTGTGGTAACAGCTTCACCGACTGCATTAGTAGCTTTGCACATGTATGTGCCTGAATCTTCAGCGTAGGCATACAATACATCTAAAGCGACGTATCCAAAGTCGTAAGTGGTTTTGAATCTATGTCCTTGTTGTATCGGACGGCCATTGCAGTACCATTCAACACGCATTGTAGGATCATTAACAGGAGTTAATGTTGCCTCTAAATGAATTGGCTGACCTTCAGGTGCCTCAACACTCTTAATAGGTTTACCAAATTGAGGCTTTTCAGCAATGAAACTTTCATCATGTACAACTTTCTTGTATCTGCTATCGTCTTCCAAATAATGAATCTTTTCCAATGCACTCTCATGTTGAGTATCTCTGATAATTGATTCTTTGGCTAAAATAAATATTTTTTTTTATAAATAAGTTAAACATATACACTGTATAATTAGAAATATGTATGAGTAGATATACTTACATTGAACGTTTAAGTTAATAGACGATGTTGCTTGTCCTAAATTATTGATTACTTTGCAGGTGTATTCGCCCGAGTCCTCTCCGTATACGGTTAAGATGTCGAGGGCCGCAAAACCAAAATCAAACGCGGTGCGGTAACGATGGCCACTTTGGAGAACTTTTCCGTTGAAATACCATTCTACACGCATTGTTGGATCAGGGTAAGGTTCAATTCGGCATTCATAATGCGCACTTTGTCCTTCCACGAGTTTAGAGGGACCATTCAGTTGAGTAACAAAGCGTGGAGCTTGATTAACTGCAACTTCAACGTCTTCCTTGCGTTGGTATCTAGAAGTATCTTCTAGTTGACGTATTTTTTGTAATGCGGCTTGATTTTGGGAATCCAGTAGAAGCGATGCTTTGGCTGTAAATGTATAATTTATTAGGCATATATTATTTGTATTGCAAAAATACTTATGTAAATAATAAAATAAATATGCTTTCCATACTCACATTGTACAAATAAGGTTGACGATGTTACAGCTTGGCCTAACTCATTTACCGCGCGACAAGTGTATGTTCCTGAATCTTCAGGATTTGCGTACTTCATGTTAAGAGCAACATAACCAAAATCATGCATAGTTGTAATGCGATTTGCTGCAAAAAGAAATAATAATATAATAAATACGTATCACTACCAGTTTTTTATTTGAAAGTTGTATTATACTTACATGCTGCGACGGGTACGCCGTTACGAAGCCATTCAACCTTCAATCGCGGATCTCCAACAGGTATTAATCTAGCTTCAAAGTGAGCTGCCTGATTTTCCGCAACTCTTATATCACGCATAGGCATAGTAAATACTGGAGCCTGATTTATAACGTCATCTGGAGCACTGGGTCTTTGGTGTCGCGAAGCATCCTCAAGTTGATTTAATCTCGGTAAGGCCTCCTCATGCTGACTCTCCAAGTAAATAGATTTCTTTGAATGAACGACCGCTGTTGCCGAAGTTACAGCTTCTCCCAGAGCATTGATGGCTCTACAAGTATATGTTCCTGAATCTTCAGGCAAACAAGACATAATGTCAAGCGCTACGAAACCAAAGTTATTAGTTTCTGTAAATCTTGAGCCACTCTTGAGGGGTTTGTTATTGTGATACCATTCGACTTTCATTGTAGCATCAGAAACGGGAATTAGTCTACATTCGAAATGAGCTCTCTGACCTTCTTTAATTTCAATATTTTTCAGAGATGTTGTGAATATTGGTGCCTGGGTAGTCACTTCATCGACAAAATCAGTTCTTTGATACCTCGATCTATCTTCGAGTACCTGAATTTGTTCAAGGCCTGCTTCATTTTGTGTGCCGCGAATAATATCAGCGGTTTCACGGCAAGTCAATCGGCAACTAACTTCGTCAGTACCGAGAAGGTTAACGGCTCTGCATGTATAAATGCCTGAATCCTCAGCTATCAAATCAATTATGTCTAGAGCGACATATCCAAAGTCATGAATAGGTCTAAATCTGTGACCTATTGCTACTGGTTGGCCATTCTTAAACCATTCCACTTTTAAGTTTGGATCAGTAACGGGTTCGAGTTTACATTCAAAATGTACATGTTGTCTTTCTTTGACATTTTCAATTGATTTAGGTTTAGTCACAAATCTTGGCTTAATGTGAATAGATTCATCAATAACTTCCGATTTTTTGTACCGGGAAGCATCTTCTAAATATTGAATCTTCTCTAAACCGGAGGGATGTTGAGATTCAAAAATTAAATCCTTCTTTGCCATAACGCGTAGAGCGCAAGAGGTAACAGCTTCGCCAAGTTGGTTAGTTGCTTGGCAAGTATAAACTCCGGAGTCCTCTGGATATACACTCAAAAGATCGAGTGCAACATAATCAAATTCATAAGCGGGTCTGAATCTATGACCCGTCTTTATTGGCCTTCCATTACAGAACCAGTCTACTTTCATAGTTGGGTCTCCTACTGGTTGCAATCGACATTCTAAGTGTACATTAGTGCCCTCCACAGTTTCAATATTATGTAAAGCTCTTGAGAACTGTGGAGCTTGCATAACTGTTATATCCTCCTGTACTTGTTTGCTTCGACGAGCAGCGTCTTCTAGTATTTGAATTTGTTCAACGGCTTGTTCATTCTGAGTGTCTGTCACAATGTCTGATCTTTCAATTACTCGAACCATCGCAGATGTATGTGCCGATCCCAAATGATTAACTGCTCTTACGGTATATTCACCGGAATCAGCCGAGGTAGCATGGATAATATCAAGAGCTACGAAACCAAAATCGTAGTATGTTCTGAAACGTGAGCCTACAGTCACGGCTCTTCCGTTGTGATACCATTCAACTCTCATTGTAGGATCACCCATCGGTTCGAGGCGACACTCCAGATGAATATTCTTTCCTTCTGATATCGGTTTAGGGTCTGACAATGGCTGTACAAATACCGGCTTAGATTTTGAGATTTCTTCAATGTGATACATTGGCTCAACAAATTTAGATTCTTCCATTTGACGTGTTTTTTCGTATAAGCCACGATGTATGCTGGATGTGTCGATGCTGGATCGTGCTAAATAAAAGGAAGGAAAAGTTATACTATGGTTCTTTTTACTAATCATAATATATTGATTTTGTTATGTATCGTTTTTATTAAATACGTAAATAGTATCATATACGTAAACATAAAACATATTTCAATTTAATTTTTATACTTTACACAATAAATCAATAAAAAATGGTGTTGCTATGTAATTGACTTAATAAATTATGACAAATATTAATTTAATTACAATTACTTTATTACTTACTTTCAACAATCATATTTGCGCTTAGCTGTGCTTCTCCTGCAGCATTTCTAGCAACTACAGTGTATACACCAGCATCTTCTGCTCTCACATTAGTTAGATCTAATGCAACGTATCCAAAGTCATGGTAAGTCTGAATACGATTAGCCGACTTAATTTGTTTTCCATTAAAATACCACTCAACGGTCATGGTTAAATCGCTTTGTGGTTCTACTCTTGCTTCGAAGTGAGCGCTTTGTCCTTCAACAATCTTATTTGTTCCTTTTAGTGGACCTAAGAATCTAGGCTTTTGTGTAACTCTGACTTCCTCCTCCGATCTCTTGGCATATCTGCTTGAATCTTCCAAGTATTGAATTTTTTCCAAGCCTCCGGGGTGCTGTGATTCGGCTATAATATCTTTTTTAGTAACAATTGTTAAGTTTGCACTGGTCGTTGCTTGTCCTAAAGCATTGTAAGCTCTGCATGTATAATTACCAGCGTCGTGTACAGTTACAGATTTGATTGTGAGAGCAACATAGCCAAAATTAAAGAATGTTGTTATTCTTGAACTTGCCTCTACGGGGCGTCCATCCTTCAACCACTCCACTCTCAAAGTAGAATCTCCAACTGGTTCGAGACGAGCTTCAAAGTGGGCGAAACCACCTTCTTTAATGTTTATCTGGTCTTTAATTGGAGTTTTAAACTCTGGTCGCTGGGTACTTTCAGGTACTTCTTGGTAATATCTCTGATGTTGTTTCTGCTGATAAGCTTCCAACTGCTCAGCTTTTTCTATGTATCTTCTCTGTTCGGGGATTCCAAGATCCTCTGTAACGGTGCTTCTTGCTGCAACCCTGATCGATGCAGTACTGATGGCTTCACCAAGTTTATTCACAGCTCTAACTGTGTACGAACCTGCATCTTCAACCCGTAGGTGCATGATGTTAAGGGAGACGTATCCGAAGTTGAAGATTGCTGTGATTCGCGAGCTAGCTGTGATAGATTTACCATCTTTATACCATTCAACTCGCATAGTTGGATCACTGACAGGGGTAAGCTGGGCTTCAAAATGAGCATTCCGGCCTTCCTGAAGTTCTCCAAGGTCTTGAAGTGGCCTTATAAATTGTGGCCGTTGTGAAATTTGTTCCTCAATGGATTCTTGATGTTGATATTTGGAATAATCTTCTAGCTGTTGAATGTATTGTAGACTTTCAGGGTGCTGACTAGACCTTTCAATTGTAGCTCTAGGTGTGACTTGCAACATAGCCTTTGTTTCTGCAGTACCTGTGGCGCTTACCGCTCTACAAGTATATTCACCACTGTCTTGAATGTTCAAACTGAGCATATCAAGGGATATGTAACCAAATCTGAAGATTGATGTGAACCTGGAACCTAGAGAAATATTCATTGGTTAATAGAATATTAATCAAAAACAAAAAAATAAATATAAAATTACACATCCCCATATCTTAATTCAATTAATTAAGATGTGCAGAATTTATAGAAATAGTTTAAGGTACGCATTAGTAATAATGAAAATTAGATACATACTTGCTTCTATACTTTGACCATTCCTTAACCATTCTATCTTCATAGTAGGATCGCCCACAGGTTCTATTCTCGTCTCAAAGTGTATCTTTCCACCTTCAGTTTGTGTCACGCTTCTCAGGGGCACAATAAACTGTGGTGGAGGATAAATTCGATCTTCCTCACCAGGAGGAACATATGGTCGTGCTCTTTCCACGTGCCTTAAATATATGATCTCTGGACCTGGTGCGGGTCTGCAAAATATCAGGAAATTAAGATCAGCAAGATAATAAAATATTTCATTTCAATCGAATTTTTTGTTTCTAAGTTTGTCATGTTTTGATTAAATTCAGGCACATATAAGATTTTAAATTCAAGTAAAATAAACAAAGAAGAAATGTAACGGTTCTTCTTTTATGTATATGGAATGCAACAATGTACATCATAATCATTACAATAGTGTTTATATAATCTTTGTAACAAATTATAATGACAGTTCCTAGTGATTATGCTCTCAAAATTGTTTAAATAATCCAAGAATTTTAATTAAAACAAACTTTGGTTCATTATAAAAATATACTCACTCTGGCTCGATAATCTTTGTAGGCCGTGGTAAGTGCAAACGTTTTTGCTCAGGCGGAGGCTCCTTTGGTACTTCGACATAAAGCCTCGCCCGAGTAGCTGTGGAACCTGCGACATTCTGAGCCGTGCACTGATACCACGCCGCATCCGACGCCTTGGCTCGCGGAATGTCCAATGTCGAGGCCCCACCTTCGGTATTAATTCGTAAATCTGGATTGGGTATAATCGGAACACCGTCCTTCTGCCATGTGATTCGAGGTGTAGGCGTGCCGACGGCACGCGCATTCAATAATACTGGCTCACCCTCACGTACACTCAAAGTGGTGAACCGTTCCACGAACATAGGTGCAACTACCTGCTCCTTCTCTATAACATTTAATTTACACTGGAAAGAAGTTTCGCCACTTTTATTTCTTGCAATACACGTTACTACACCACAATCACTCAGGTTGACATTGGTAATCATAAGGGCATGATTACCAGATTCGTTAACTAGAATTTTATGATTATAATCATCTCGGATTTGTTTATCATTAATGAACCACGTGACTTCTGGATAAGGTCTGCCTGTGACGCGGCAATCGAATCGCGTCATTTTGCCTTCTGTGACATCGCGGTCTTGGCAGACTTTAACAAATTGCGGAGCGAGAGCTTTTTCACTTATTTCTATTCTTTCAGTCTCAATTTGTTGGGAATCCGTTATATACTGAGATTTCTGATCTTGAACGTATGTTTCTTGAGGTGATTCAACAGCAAGATACGCAGATGAAACTATACATCCATTTGGATTTTCAGCCAGGAGAGTGTAATGACCACAATCGGACTTTTGCACATTTCGTATTCTAAGTATAGTTTGATTATTGGTGTTTATTATATTATGCTTGGTGGAATTAACCAATCTTTGACCATTCTTAAACCACGTTACACGTGGTCTAGGATTGCCAGATAGCTGAACTTGGAACTGAGCATCGGTTCCTTCTTGAAGCTTAGAATTTCTTGGTTTCTGAGAAATTTTAGGCGGTGACACAGGTCCTAATGATTTGTCGATTTCTGTACTGACTTGTATATCACTCTCTCCTACATATCTCTTTGTAATGGTTTCTCGAAATGATACTTCTCTTAATAGTCTGTATTCAAATGTATCAACTTTGAAGTCTTCTGTAGATGAATAATCTGTACCATTCGAGTAAGCGTATTTCTGCGACTGTCGTGATTGTTCGGTCGTAAAATCATGGGTTCCATACGATTTGTGTTCCACACTCTCACTGACGTGTCTGTAGCTTTGCTGTTGCGATGCTTGCTGCGCGGGTACAGGAACACCCTCGGGTTGAATATATACAGAACAAATAGCTTCTCCATATTGATTGCGAGCTGTGCAAGTATATTCTCCTTCATCACCTGGGCCGATTTGCTTAATTAAAAGAGAAACATCACCAGTTTGTTCATTATAACTCATACTATACTTGTTACATTCTACTAAAGGTGCTTTCTTTCTGGTCCACGATACAACTGGAGTAGGATTACCTCTAAGTTTCCCTTCAAACTTGGCATTACCGCCCTGTGCAAATCTCGCATTCTTAAATATTTGTTCAAAGATAGGCGGAGACGGATCCCCAGGCCTGCCTGATGTGATGGGTATATGGCCGCCAACATTGCCGCCCACTGTAATGAGAAAAAAAAACTTTAGTTGGAAATCATAAATAACATAAAGTATTGAAGTAGGTAACAATAGCATATTCGCGAAATTTTTAAACAATAAAAAAACGTCATTTCGCCGAACCGTGCCATCGCCTACCCTCTCGACCGATCAATTTTATCGTTCCTTAAAAATGTCTTATTCATAAAGCATTTGAATGTTACAAAATTAAAAATGAAATAGCAGATGCGTATTGCTGGGCAACAACTTTTAATTATAAATAGGCTTTGCAACAAATTGTTTCATATCTGAGTACATAATATTTATTAATTATTTTTATATGTTAAGTATGTCATGTTCCAGTACTGTAACGTTTCTCGGATGCGCGTGAGTCACCGCTCGTGACGGACCGCGTGTACGAGCTCTTTTCGCGCGTCTATTTTCGTATACACCGCTCGGATCTTATTACGAATACCATTTTGGTATATAAACAATATTGATACATATAATATTATTTAGGTTTTAATTATTATTATCCAGTGAGACTATATTATATCATTGCATTATTTGCATTAGTTTATTTTTAAGACATTCTATATTAGATATAGACATTATATTATATATTAATTTGATTAAATGAAATTAACAATTCGTGTTTATATCGTACAAAGTAAAATAAGCGGGTTGTTGCAGTTGCTGACAATTATAAGACAAAAAGACACAATTGTTAAAACAATTATATCCTAAATCTATATTAAATCATAAAAACCTGAAGAGTTTGTATTATTATTTGATCACGATAATTTTGCATTAGTGGACCGATATCAAAAATTATTTCATTGGACAGCTACGTGATCCCTGAGTGCTATAGGCTATATATATACCACGGACGAAGCCGGGGCGGACAGCTAGTTTAAAATACACAAGACACTGAGTAAACACATAAATAATTTATTTCAATTATAAAGGTTATTTAAGTAATATACAACTTTTAATAAGCTACATAACATGTTCTTTATCTCTTTAATTTATAAGTCTTCTAAACGAATTTGCCAAGACTTATAAAATACTTTTTCAACTTGATAACAGTTTATAGCGTATTCAAATGATTTTAGATCGGGTCTGTTAAGAAAATAGTTAAACATATTACTTCTTGATTCCAATTATGTTATAATTGAAGTTAAATCACAATAAGTGCAAAATAGGTTTTAAATGGAAAATTAAAATATATATAATATTATTAATGCATCGACTTATTTACAAGAAATATAATAAATGTATTGATCCCTTTGCCATAAGATTTTAACATGAGTTAATAATCGCTAGCTAACTAAGCAACGTATTTGTTTGTCCACTATATGGGTCAAGGTCACGTATGTAGCTTTTAAAGGACTTAACGTCCAGGGCGAAAATAAGAAGTCAGTAATAAGATTAAGTACATAAAAAATTTAATAAATGTTTCGTATTGTCGTTATAATCCAATCTATTTTGAATAATGCGTGGGCTCTTGTAAGATGAGCATTTTCTGGCAGCCGCCCAAACATCGCTGAGACGATCTTCATTTCAGTTATAAATTAACACATTATGCATGATTTAAATATAATTCTGGATTTACAGTATTTGGAGAATTTGATGAAAATATCGTATAATCAAATGCATTTACGTGTGTACACTCAGTCTCAATATGTAGTTGGTATCTGTGTGACCCCGCGCGCCATATGGTCACCTGCCCTATAAAGACCTATTGAATGTGTAACACCTTGATATAATTCCAACTGGTATTTAAATTACGATTATGGTAAATCTAATTACAAAAATCGCTTTTTAATTAAGTTATTATTTAATCGAGTGTGGTATAAAAAATCATTCCTGATACTTTATCCAGTACAAATAAAAAAATAATTAAATAATTGGAAATGTTTTCACTTTGATCACGTCTAGTGCTTCTTGGATAAACGGAAAACCTATGAAGAAATAGATTTACTCGATGGCTTATTAAAAGAAATAGAATATGAATGTATGTATATTCATTAATTTAAATGTTTTGTAACATTGTAATCGGTGTGAAGAGAATATAATTATCCAATAAATACGGGGAGATGCTTCCTAAAACGCGTCTCTGACTTATCAACTATATAACTAATTAAATTACTATATAAGAAATGTAAATGAAAAAATTATAAGATTGAGACTTGGTTACTTCAAATAAAAGTGCACTGTAAAATTTCATTGAAATCAACTTTCACTCATCTGAGTAGTTATTGATACGCTTCTATCGACAGCGAATCTAGAATCTACTTTCATTTGATGTCTTTTTAGACATTTTTATAAGTATTTTGCATAAATTATCCACAAACACCTGTTGATTCATGAAATAAATTAGAATCGTTTAATAAAATTATTCGGCCTTCAAACTATATATTATTTTAATGGTTTTTGCGAAGACATACAAAAATTAAGAGCAAAAAAAAAATAATCTCACATTATATACATTTTACAGTGTGTCCGATATTATTTCCAAGGCAATTAAAAAAATCGATAGATGTAGTTCGAGTATAATAATCATAAAATCTAGTAATTTTCAAACCTCGGCTCACAGCATTGATCATCGGTTATGTTAAGACCAGCGGAATGTAATGGGTAGCTAATAATAACAGGGGACACGATAAGTCAGAAACAGACATACATCTAAAGCTATAGTTAACGGTGATCTGGAGAAAGCCAATATTCAACGAAATGTCGCTGCAAAACAGTAAGTAAAACGTGTCTAATTGTAACATTTTATATGATCTTGAATGAAGTGCGATGCTTTCTTGGGCGATGTGTGTATAGCGGTAAATGATATGATACAAAAACATAAAACAAACAGTTAACTGAGCAATTATGGGAACCGGGGAAAGTAACCGACAGTTCCTGGCTTTGAACCGTTCGCCGCGATTATTAATTCGGAGATAAGACGAGTAAAAGTAGCAAAGCCACGTCCTCGTCCGTTAATGTTGCGTGCGAATGGTGTACTGTTTTGTATGAGTTTTTGTTATTGCGTCGATGTATTGTGTAACTTTCGAGACTGTCGTGACATAGCCGCAGATACCTCGGTTCCGCTAACGATGCAACCATCAATACGGGGGTCAATCACCCGAGTTATTCAGAATATGTCGTAACATAACAAATATCCACGCACTGCATGAACAGGACGTTATTTGTTATTTACTCGATCAGGTTCTTCATTTCTTAATTGGACTTTCGAAAATGGAAATGAGCTGCAATTTGATACTCGAATGACAATACGGTCGATGTGTGTAGTTATGCGATATTTTCGAGATTTATCTTACTATCGATCGAAATTACTAATGTGTCTCCTAATTAGGATTAGCATCAATATTTAATAACTGTATATTTTTCGATCGGTCATTATTCTGCATGCCAATACAAAAACAATCCTTAGATTGGTTATTGACAAGCATTACCTACTCAATAAATGGATTGCTAGATCCAATAATGGTTGGTTGGATTAGGATTGATTATTAACATCGAACGTAATTTTAACTATTACTGTTTTATTTAACGTATTTACGCGACATTTTCTTACAATGCGGACGTTACAATCTATTCTAAACGGTTCTGACGATGAGTATGTTGTATCAGTCAGTGAACACTTACTATAGGTAAGCTTGCCACGAACTAATTCGTACGATCATAAAAGTTAATGCAATAACACATTTCTACAAGCCTAGTGATAGCAAAAAATATATATACTACTTATATTTTAATAGTTACAAGGCGGAAGCAAGAACCGAGACGTGCTACAGTTAAGCTCTTGCGTTAAATGACCGATCTAGTTCCATCAACTGCTGCACAGTTTTATGCATAATCCAGTATATTCAGTATTAGGGCCTAGTTTTACTTGGATGGATATGTAGTTCTAACATATAAATTGTACTGAGCCTTAATAACTTTTGGGTGTATTTAAGAAACGAATATTATAATTTATCATTATAAAAGCGCGTAATCTTAAATGTTGAAGAATACTCTCATTTTCTAAATGATCGTTTATTATTTATAACAAAGTGATGCAATTGATTATTCTTTTGGATACGATAAAAGCCAAAATTCATCATCATGGGGTATGCAAAATTCGACTTAAATTCCATATTTAGCTCCATAACCACACAACGGAAAAATTACATGCACATTATTTATACAAACGCGTACCGAGAATCTACTAGGCAAGCAATAGGTCAGTACTCATCGCATTATTTAAATAGTTGTTATAATCTAAGATCTTAACATCAATATGAAGCATTATATAGTGTGTTAAGTGTAGATAGGTATCAGCAAAAAATAAAAAACACAAATTATAAATGACATATAAAAAGAATTTGCAATGCATTTCATATTCAATCAGCAACGCTTTTATAATTTAATTATGAATACTCCAATAAATCTCAACCTACCTACAATATAAATTCGATTTAACAATAGTTTTAATTCGTCGGAATTTCATTTATAACACAGTGATATATTGCTAAAATACAATTTTATGTGTTATTTTATTAGAATTATCTTATTTTAAAAAGTAGTAAATAACGTAGAGGTTTTTTAATTTACACTAATTGATGTTCTATCCAAATAATTAAAAATGATATTTATAATGTTTTTAACTCATTTTTCTATCGTTGACAATAATCTCATTACTTTGAACGTTAACTAGCAAAGGTTAAATGGTTCTCAGCCGTCAGTCGTGAAGAAAAGTGAAAAGCCGACGCTTAATTCTTCGTTTTTCACGTCAGCCATACGTTAATGTCACTATTATTCCACGGTTCTCAGTAGATCGAAATAGAAAACTGATTATTAAAGACAGAGCAAAAAGTGTACATGTACTCGTTCCTGCTACTAAGTACGTGGGCAGTGCACACAAGATTAGTGCTTATAATATATTTTTCTTATCCTTTTTTATTTCTTTTCTACCTTAACTAATCAACGGCCTTACTCTTAACACATATATAGAACCCATGGACTGTACATTCGTTTAATATAATTCGTTAATGACGCAGATTTCATTGCTGGATAGATCAAAGCACGTGAATATGTTATTTTGCATCCGATTCAGACAACGCTAATTTGACTTTGAATTGTATCAGTAAATTGCATAATACCGAATTACCGATACATTTCACTGTTCGAAGTGAAATGAGTCACGCACGAAACTCATTGGATAGGCTTGTTTACTATTGTAATTGAACATAATGAAACTGTTAACGATACAGTTTGAACAACTGGTATAGGTGAACCTGGATCATTGTGATTGTTCATAATTTTCTAACAAGGTAATAACGAATATTTTGCTTTGGCTATACATTGACAGTTTTTTTGTACTGTACATTCAATAAATAACTATAACAAATAGAATATCATTATACCTTCGTATCGATATAATTAGTTGTAAAATACATTTTTATCATGTTTTTAAACACGTTATTGTGACAAACTAGAGTATTTACGTGAAGCTTCTTATAATATTGTTTATTATCATCCTCAAATCTTGGACCTAATTTTATTTATTATAATTAATAATATTATTGAATACATAGTGTGACTGTATGTGTGTAATACTGAACATGACATAACTTTTATTTAATATTGTACATCTATTGGTTATGAATGTATATGTAATATTATGTATTCTCAGCTGGTATCGATTACACTATAACATTACCCGACATAAAGATTTATTCCTCATAACTGATAATTTTTTTTTTGATGCGTGAGAAGAAGCACGAACATTTCATGTGTGCATTTGTATGCGTAAGATATTTTGTGTCATATTTCTGATTGTCTATATTAAGCGCTATATTCTCATAATTTTTCCAATAATGAAGATATTTGCCAGCCAGTAACAACTCATGAAGTAGAAATAATGATCGTATAATCGCAAGGAGGAGGCTATAGAAAAACATTCAAAACCTTGACCGATTAACATTACATCAATATTCAGCCTAGTTTCTTTGTGTCGTGGTTGTCATAATAAGAAAAATTAATCCTTGCATGGTAACATATCTGTCGAGATCCATATACGGATACGAGTTTGCGCCATAAAAGTAAACAAGTTTTAATGCATGAATTCGCACTGCAACCTTAATGGAGAGACCAGTGAACTCACACGGCGATAATGCCGGCTGGTTCACCATTTAAGATTTAAATGTTGCATAAAGCACCGGATCGGGGTCGACCCGTACAGCCTCGCCTATATACTGTCGAGTGAGTTTACCGGTCCCCTTTCGTGACTACAATGATGCAATTCGCTTAGAGTTAAACTTTAATCCAACATCGAGCAGAGACAGTGACATCATTCCTCGAAATGTTAAAAAGAAAAACAAGAGTGAAATATGTGCGAATGTTTTAAAAAGAGCACATTCCTGCGCCCGGCGAGCGCGAGCCACCGGCACCCACGCACGCCCCAGAATAGACGCACTATCTCGCTCGAGATGGAAAAGCGCTATGCACAAATAGTACCTATCGTCTTTGGTTTCTTCCCAGTTACTTAAAATAAAGAAACCTAAGACAGTCGGCGCTCGCACAGCCTAGCCGGTGGCGCTTTGGCGCGGAGGCGCTGTTGACGAACACGTGGCCGCGCTGAGAAACGCCACCGCAATTTACAGGATAATTTTGCACATAAAATTTTGTAGGTCGCGCAAGCAATGTTTGTAAAGCTTCAGAAAGAGAGTTAGGGGGGTAAAGGTGCTGGTAGCGGACATACCTTGCTGCGTGAGCATCTGGTGGGTGTAGTGCTGCGTGCGCTGCACGCGCTCCTGCTGCTGCACGACTTGCTCGCGCCGCTCGGAGGTCACTCGCTGCTCGGAGCGCTGCTCCGACCACCTCGACTGCTTCTCCATTACGCCACCGCAGCCACAATGCACGAAAAAACTCTCACTCGACGCTAACGGTCCTTATAAAAGCGTTCGCTTCGGCGCTCGCTCAATATTAAATAAATACGCCACTGCGATAAACTTAAACTAGTCCACGGGTTCATTTAGCAGAAGTCAAGTCATTATATCCCAGTCCAACAACCAAGACGTCGGTCGATTGCGAATAGTTAGCGGGTAGTGCGGAACCGTCGAATCGGCCGCTGCGCTAGCGCCACAAGGGCGGGGGGCGACCGAAATACGACGGTTATTTTGAGATGGCGCGCCTCCTCCGCGCTCCTTCGGCCCACACCACACCCCGCACACCCTTCCGAATAAACCACAATAACAAATAAAATATCGATTTATTAAGACGACTAAATTAATTGCTATTGTCGCCAATGTAAACATAAAACTTAATAAATAAGTTGCCCTGCCTCTCTGCCGAAAAAAAATATATTTAATAGGTATATTTATATTCTAAACGTCCCATATTGTTCTGTATATTTGCATTCATTTAATTTAAATTGAATAAGACATAGCTCATATTAATTAAGCATATAATTTAAACAATTATTCAACTGCAAAACTTATTATTTCACGTGACATGAAAATATCATGATATTAAATGAATTTTATAATAATAATGTAGATAAAATAACTGATTTATTAATATAAGTGAAAACACCAAAATAAAAAAGCGTATATTTTATTTTTCTTTAAATTTGTATCGTCTAATGTTTGGGCAGTTAGCGGAGATTTTAAACAAAAATAAATAAAAAAACAAGAACAGATTGCCGCGAAAGTTAATTTAATACAATCTGAGCAAAAAATCACACATAATATTATGTTCAACTTTCGTCTTGACTTTGAATTTAATATTTCAATAATTTTCTGTTAAAGAGAGAATATAAGCAAAACAAAGTATTTGATACGAGATTTAAAAATGTAAACAACCTGAAGTATCAGTTTTCATAGCATTTCCCTCCATATTATATTTGTTATACTTCTCATTATTGTGTGGCAATAAATTATACATTTACATATAAACTTAATAAAATACTTATAAAACTAAATATAAATTATTGATTAATAAAATATCTAATATTATCCGTCAGGGGCTGCCATCGCATTCAGCATTTAAATTTCAAAGCAAATATAAATAAATACCACCATCAGCTTCTAAAAGTCGTCACTACAGTAGCATGGTGATATACCGTACCATTAAAAGTGTAAGGGTTTACCTTTTTGTACAGCTATTCGTTAAAGAGATTGATGTAATTTTTTAATAGACGGCAATTGAGTTGGTAGTTCGCCTGATGATAATCGATCACCACTGTCTATGAACACTTGGAGAGGTAGGGCCGGTGCAAATGCGTTGCCTGCATTTAAGGTGTAAAGGATAAGGAAAAGATTGATCGAAATAAAGGAATGAACTGGGAATGGTGAGGAAAAGGATGCGGGCCTCCGATTCCCCCACTTACCGAACGAAACACAGCAAGCTACTATTTCATACCGATCTTCTGTGTGGTTATGGTACCTTCCTCCATGGTATAAATTGGCCCTATTGGTACCTCAGCATGCTCGATACCCACACAAATATATGGAGGCACAGCAGTGCCAACAAGTCGAGCCCACCAAGTCGAGCAAAAAAAAGGCGGCACGGCCATACCATACTTTTCTCGAAGCAATTCAGGCTATTTCGATTTTCGACCCTCCTATAATTTTGTTGTAGATAAAACCAGAAGCCTGAATTTTAATAGTCAGAATATTTAAAATTTCAGTCAATTTGAACCAGGAATTGAAGAACGAAAACTTGTTAGTTTCTGAATCTTAACACTCACTGACTAACTCACCGATCATCAAAAGTCCAAGGCACTTCTAGCAAACACAGAAGCTTCAAATTTAGAATACAAATAGAATTGATTGTCTTAATCATGGGAAAACTTTAATATGCTGTGATTTCGATCCAGTTTTCTTAATACACCAACTGCATGAATAACTTTGTAATGTATAGGATTACAAGGTAATATTTGCAGTTAAAGAATCATTACTACTACATTACTATAATGGAAAATATTAGGTGTAGATAGAAGTACCTATGAGTCATAACGGAAGTGCGTATAAGGTGAGTAAGGGGGTGTTTAGCCCATCAGCGAGAAACTGAACAACATTCCCATAGAAAAATATGTAGAATTATGAAAGTTGGACTTATGTTCCTAGAAAAATTTTGTTCAGTTTCCTGGGCTGATATATATAACTAACGTAATAACTTAAGACGGAAGGTCCTTTAAGGAAAGAGTAAATAGATTAAACTCACAACTTTTTACAGGATGTTTTTGATGGCATTTTTTTTCGTAAAATATTTACACTATGTGCCCCGCATAGTGTGTAGTATACCACAAACAAAGCACCGGATAATTATATAGCCTCACCCATTATGATTCCCAACCTTCATTAGCTTGATAAAAACCATATCAACATATTAGATTAACATATACTGTAAGAAATAGATACATGGCTCAATTAGAGAATTATGAGCTTAAAAATAATAAAATAGTATAAAGTAATACTAGATGAATTCAATTATCTAATATAAATATATATAATCTACCTCTATGCAAAATTTCATCCAGTCCGGATTAGTCGATTTACATGGGAGGATCAAGAAAGAATTAAAAAAAAAAATGTCGTATGCATTAACATTAATATAGGGAATAATTCAATGACGTTATGCCTTCATTATCCTAAAAAACATTGTGCGAAACAAAGAAAATCTTTCCTGGTCAAGGTGAGCATCTTATGGTATAATTAATTTAAAAACCAGCGCGTGGCGGCCACGCACTAACGTGTACCGTTTTACGCTTCGGAGATATTTAATTAAGTACACAAGTACAGTTTATCCAGCCTCCCAGATAATTTAAAGTTTTTAATATACTATTTACAAAGCAATCGCAATCCCGGCAACGCCCAGGTTAAGAGGTCGAACTTCAAAATCAACTACCGTGTATCATTTTGCAAATTGTATGTAGGTAATGAATAGGACAAGTGTGTTAATTGTTTAAAATTCTAAAAACTTCATATACATTTATATCATATTACATAATTAAATTGTGTGATATATTTTAATTCTCGAGTATAAGAATTTATATTCTCATGTAGTTCAATTCGATACATTTTTGTTTATTACCGGGCTATCTCTTTGATGAAATCATTTAAATATAGCATTTTCGTGTCACGTGTTAGTTGCCATACTCATCAAAAACGGTTTGACCTTTTTTATGAAATTTAATATGTATATACGAGAATCTTAACTATTTTTATACCCATCATTAATAAGAGTAAAGAAGAACAACGTTAGCCGGTAAGCGTTAAGATATGATTAATAAACTTAAATATCATAATATCAAAATTTTATTCATGTTCGCAGTTTAAGTTTTTCTTTGTTCTTTAAACATTATACGCGTAGAAAATATATCAAGACATACAATAAATGTACGTTAATAAAATTGCACTGTTTTCTAAAATCATCAACGAATTATGCAACTAGGTTTAAAGCCATTTGACGCTTTGAGAACCTTATTAATTAATATTTAACGTTTTGATTGTTATAATTGATATTTAACATTTTGTTTCTTGGAGAAATAATCGTATTGATGGATAATTTCTTGAACAGTCCCATAAAATAGTAACTCAAAAAAATACTACTAAATCTCATAATATTTGACTGCTGCATATTCAGACATGGTGTGGTTAGAAAATGAACGAATGGGAGGGTTATAAAAATTGGAGCGAAACATTGGAGCTCAGCGGTAAGAGGGCGAAAATTCGAGACGGTTGAGTATTAAGTCGATAAAATTAGATTTATAGCGTCAACAGTTAACACTGCTCAATTTTCGAAGGAATTCTCGATCGTCATACATAAAAAAAATAAACCCCAATTAAAGATTACACTCAGAATTCTTTAGGTATTCATATCTTACTTATTTCAGTGGTCAGTATTCATCCAAGCCGTCGTAATTATTATAATTGATATTTAATTTTACCAAACTTGTTAAGCTGAAAAACCAAATTTGTTTTTTTTTGCATTTATATTTTAACGCTGTTACTCTGCATTTTAAATAAAATATTAAAATTTTGTGATTGTAAAATAATAATGAAAATATATCAATAATCCCACTTATATATTACAACACAGTCCCGTAAATGAGTCATAAATAAATGCCGAATATTTGCATCTCTCAGGCAGTTATTATTAAAAAAAACGATGAATACTGACGCAAATTTCAAGCATTTTATAGGTCAATATTGTAGGCGTTACTCTCTTTTCTTTTGTTCTAATGATCTATAATGATCTAATTTTTAATATGTGCGTCAGATCTTACTGAATCATTGTCGCAGAATTATCCACGTAAGTAATCTGCAGAGCGGTCATCGTGACGCATATTTCGAGATATTTTAGTACTGCATTGCGAATCGCCGAGCAATGAGATGCATCACTTGTGATAACTGGATCATCCAACAGTTCTCCCATCATGAATGTGTCGTCGACACTGTAAACAAGATTATTCGATCCCAATTCAAGCGGAATTCACATTAAAGTTGTATCCACAATGGCGCTGAACGAGTGCCAGTGGCGGATTTTTGGCGCTGTTTTTACCCACTAATTTCATGGCTTGGTATTCACGCGATTAAATTGTAATTGTCGTGCTTCAATTGAAAAGTGTATTGTTAACGATTACATTTGTTACATTACGGAAATAATCCGTGATCCATGTATCGTGCCAATGGTAAAGTATGACGAGATATTTGGCGACCTCCCAGCACCACACGACAAGGAGTTTATAGGCAATAAATTATCTTTTTTAATTAGAATAATTGTTATAGCGCGACTCCCTAAGACTTTACCGACATTCGCAGAGTGAAACTGGAGATGTATATTTTTGTTCCAGCGCAATTTTGGAGTGGGCGGCGCTAAGCATCTCAGGTGGATACGAAACTACGTGAAGCAGCTGGGTACTACGCGAGGTGTATTAATATAAACCAGGCTATATTAAAACCGACGTAGATTCGCGAGTTCGCATCGTGTTACATTGATTTTATTAGCTTTTTACTATTCTTACCTGTAAATACCATTCACCTGATATACACTTTTTCCGTAATTACTAATAAATAGTATCGGTTAGGTACCTACAAGGTACAACTATGGACGGAGGTATATAATAATGCCTTACAATCGTGGATGATTATGTTATTCATAACGGCACCTTACAGCTAACAATTCATTTTAAAATCATTTTAATTACATATAAAATCGGCAATTCTAAGGCACACCAATAAATGAAAATTTGTATGACAAAACTATGCGAAAACTACAACTACAACTTCAACAAGACTACCTACAACATCCTTTATATACTTTAGAGTTCTAGGTAAACTTTAAAACACATGATATAAATGACTTCTTATTTACAAACAATACCACAATATATAACTGATACAATAACATTAAATATAAGAAAGGAACAAATACGAAACAAAAACAAAAGCGAGCCTATTAATTTGACTGTGTGAATGGGTGAGTGGATGAGTAGATGTGTGAATGCATGTGTTACTTATTCAAATCCCACTAATCCTACTAATATTATAAATGCGAAAATTTGTAAGGTTGTGTGTGTGTTTGTTGCTCTTTCACGCAAAAACTACGGAACCGATTGCAATGAAATTTCGTACATAGACTGCTGGACAACTGGAATAACATATAGGCAACTTTTTATCCCGATATTCGTACGGGATACGGACTTACGTCTGTTTGTCCGTCCGTCTATCCATCTGTTCTGTAGGTAAGAACATTCTGTAATCCAATTTCCTACTTACGTACGAAAATAGAAAATATTTTGAATTTTGGGTTAAAGTCGATTGTTTGAGAGATAAGCACATTATTGTTTTTTTTTTCTACGTAGCAATAAAATAAATCAATTTATTGATACGAAATAAGTTTGAGTTGATGAAAGAAGAAGAATGAAAGGGAATAAACATGTATATAAATGCAATCATAGAGATATAAATCCCCATGAAAGTCAAAGCATACTTTATAATTATATATTATAGAAATCCAAATTAATAGGAAGTATACATAGTTGCGTAGTAAGTAATCGGACACATATTTTATACTGAAAACAATTTAGAAATGACTGACCACTGTCTAGAATATTTTCCATAATTTATAGTGTGCTTACACTGGAATTCACACAAACATTAATGTTACATAACATTTCTTGGTAAGAACGCCACTGTTTGACATGACTTTGTAATTCATACGAGCATTATAAAAAACAAACTTATGTTGATAAATGGAAAACTGTTCAACATTATTTATTACTAATAACATACTTTGTCTGCTGTTATTTAACGATAATGCTACGGAACCCAGCGCTGCGAGTCCGAGTCACACTTGGTTCGTTTTATTTCTATGTGACGGTCGCTTAACAACAATCTTGAAGTTAAGTTTCTACAAAATTGCCTAATAAAATGGCGTCCTCTGGGATCAGAAACAAATTATACTGATATAAATCTTGATATGGTACCCAAGTATATGTTTTTATACTTCTTTATAACTGTATTCAGGCGAATCAGTAGTTGAATTTAAATAGCGACTGTTCTAGAAAATCTTCACACTTCATATTTAACAATTTTATAAATATGTAGTATGTACATCTCCTTATTAATTTTGTAAGGTTAGAAAATTTGTTTCGAAATATGTGGTGGGTAATGGGAAAGGGGGCTAAAGGATTAACCGCTGATCAATTAACACAACGTATCGAATTCAATTTCATCAATCAGTATTCATTATCTATATAAAACAGAAAGCGTAAAAACACGTCCTATTACAAATTACAAGAATTATTAACGTCTGGATTAGAAACAATGTTTAGACTTTAGAATCACCTACAGCAGGTGCGATATGAGGATTACGTTTGAATCCAAAAATAAATCACCTGTATTGCGCAAAGAAGTTACTCACTGAATACCTAAAGGTTTTAGTCAGCAATCACAGGCGAGAGCCCGTGGGCGACGCACACTTGTTTTTCTCTTTTTCGCCAAAAATATCGACCACCTACAGACGAAAGCTGGCAAGCATCAATTTCGCCTAACCGAAGCGCTGCATTTTATATCTCTCCCCCATTGTTTTTAGTTTACAATTTATCGTTACGCCCAGTTTAAATAAACTAGCACCATAAAATAATAAACGAAATATTTTTCGCGTGCTCGCTTTAAATTTATCATTTCTGTTTCGTTGCTACGTTTCATCGCAATTTCGTGTTTTATTATGTATATGTTAGTAGCAATTATTTGAACAAATAAAGGACACAGAAGGAGGGACAGTAATTGAGTGCATGCTAGTCCCGATTTTCAGTGGTCCATATATATATTGGAATTGTCGTGTATTTAATAACTGATTGACAAAATAACATTTATAGGGAACGATAACTAAAACAGCATATTGACACCTTAATGCTTTCATTTGAATTATACGAATATATATCTTATAATAATCACGTATGTTTATAAACACTTACACATGGCTATGAATAATTTCATGGCTAATTGCGTATCATACCGACATGTTCTATCAGCCTTATTAGCTTTTACATAAAGAGCGACATTTCTGAAAGCATGTAGACTGCTATAGTCACAGATTAGTAAATAGTTAGTGCGTGCATAGTGTTGAACTGACGAGTTTACTCCCAAAATAGTGACATTTACACAGCTCATAGAGTACTATACTCTTTTATGGGGGTTTGGTGGAAATTTACAAATTTATCAAAGCAAAAAAGGCCTTGTGCTACTAATGTTTCTTATTATCATATACATTTTTATAAAGTAATCAATCGTACCAAAAGAAATATCAACAAATCACATAAAATATGACGTGTTTTGGGAATTTATCGATGATTGACCTCATAGCTGGATAATTGGATATAAGCGAATACATTTTACCTCCCGATTACACGATGGATTACCATCCAAATTAATTGTAACCTATAAGTTGAATCAAATTAATATTATGCTAACGCCAATCACCATATAATATTTAGTCAATTTCTACCCAGCGTTTTTACTTTTTACTACGCGACTGACGTACTACAGACAAACATTAAAATGTTACTAAACATAGTTACAACCAATCACAGACATATTGCATAGCTGCATGGTCAACATGCTCTCTCAAATTCCTTTTGACCAAGTCAAAAGAAAAATACATAATTGTTTTTTTTTTTTATTTATATATATACAGCCTATACCAGACCAGAAACGCACCTGTTCAAAAAACAAATTCTAACTGCGATTTACTTTAACCATTTTGAAAGTATTTCAGTTTAACCTCATTAAAGCGAAACAAATGAACGGTTTAATGAGAACCATAATGAAAGGAAAGGAAATTTTGTATCAATTAACATAGCTGAAGACAGGATCGCTGCCAAAAAGTTTATCGCATTTGGCCGTCGCTTTAAGCCACGACACGACGAACAGACGGACAGAACTCGTAACTTACGTTTCATGAAGATTTACAATAAACAAAATCATCAATTCACTAACAATATTGCAATAATGAAATCAAAAACATGCATGCAAGGCATATTACGTAATTAACGCATCGAATGATTATTTTGATAAAAAAACTTAAGCACCTTCTAACTAAGGTCTAGTTCTGAACTAGACCAAATTTGAATGGGACCACACGGGAGGACTTAAAATAAGAATAGAATATAAAATATCTAAGGTAAAAAACAAAACAAAAAATACAGTAGACTAAAGAACCTCTTCTTTTTTGTAATCGGTTAATAAAAACCTCATACTGTTACGTACCAAAATTTGAATTTTATTCATATGGGTCTAGTTGCGCCCCGCGGTTTCACCCGCGTAAGTTTGTATCCCGCTGTGTTATTCCAGTTGTCCAGCTGTCTACGTACCAAATTTCATTGCAATCGGTTCAGTAGCTTTTGCGTGAAAGCGTAACAAACATACACACATCCTCACAAACTTTCGCATTTATAGGATAGAAATTAGAATTTTAACTACAAACGTACTTATGCAGCTAAATTGTTTTTTTTTACAATTCAACGCTCATAAGAATGTAAGAAATTACTTTAGTATAGCTTAATTTATCTATGTACAATAAAATACACATTATTCTTTTTAACGTTCAAGCGAAACGGATACGGGACGATACTAAATGATATTTAATTGTAAGACAACTTACTATTACCGTCATGTAAAAGTTTGAGAAAGTAGGAGAACGGGATATGGAAATTACTATATTATTATTGAAGCGATTGGAACATCACATTGTAATCTGCTTTTGAATAGAAGACATATTATACTAGACATGCGTCTGCCAAGTCAGTGCGAGCGATAATAAGTTTTTTTACCTGTGTGTGTCCCTATCTTTCCCATCGCGGCGACCTGTATTTATTTGTATCCAAGATTACAGCCCTTCAAAACCTTATCATTCATAATCACCATGTTCCATCCTTACAGTTTTTATTTTTTTATTGTCAAAAGTATGAATCAAAGGATTTTATAATATAATAATATCTGAGTCTGAATGTTCGAGTCGAGCACGCTTCAGCACGAATTGGACCGAGGAACCACACCACCACAAAAGATAGGCGTAAAATAGTAGCATGCGGATGCTGCTGTGTTTGGAGGGATGAGTGGGGAAAGCGAAGCCCGTTTTCTTTTCCTCACCCTTCCTAGTCAAAATTCCTCATACCTCCTTCCCTCATTCCTCATCTTCTCCCTTAAAAGCGGTCAAAGCATTTGCAGTGGATTTGCCCCCTCCGAGGGGGGTGGTGATCCTACCATCAGGCGAAATACCAGCTCAGTTATAAAAATAAACATCAATATTGATGTTGATATTATAAATCTGTTTACACTTCACAACATACAAGTTATCTTTACACACACATACACAAACAATGCATGTATTTATACATGTGTTACATAACCGCCCTTAAAGTAGTTTCTTTTAATGCCACAAATCTTTCAGACGAATTAGGAGCTGCAAGTGCTGGAAAATAAGTGTCGCTTGCCAAAACTGTATTGTTAGAATTAAAATATATAAACGGTTTGGCACCGACAACTATTCATGCCTGTGATATCACACGCGAATATGTAACTGCAATTAGCTTGTTAGAAATAGTTTACGGCTCTAAAATAACTTTGAAAAAAAAATACATTGATCTTTATTTTTATCATTGGGTTTGTTTCTATGTTGATATTTATGTTGAAATTGTCAGCTTTCAAATAAAAATAATTATAAAAGAACTAGCTGCACCCGGCAAACGCTGTTCTGCCTTACTCTTATGGTTTAGTGGTATGAAAAATAGATATTAGCCGATTCTCAGACCTACCCAATATGCTTACCAAATTTCAGAGGAATCGGTCAAGCCGTTTCGGAGACTAACATTGTGACACGAGAATTTTATATATAAGATGAGAACTAATTATATCCAAATGTCTAAACCAGTTGTAAGTGGGAAAAACAGGTTAAAAAATAGAATTAATTAACAGAGGTTTTATTTTTCACCATAATGGTTTGATACATATAATACATATTTTGTCTTTTTCCCTACCTTACGTACAAAAATAAGGCAGCACATACGATTCCAAAATAAAACTAATAGTAATTAGCATACATGGCTACGATGGCACTCAATTATTCTCAGGTTTTTAGTCAGTTGTTTCGGTTTAAAAAATCAACATGGACTAATGAGTCGAATTCTTTTTTAAACTGGATGACAATGTTTGGCTTGTAGCTTCTACCGAGTATTTACTATCGGGTTACTATTCATATGTTATAAAATAGACTACATTTGTCTAAGTACCATACTAATATACACCTACCACTGATAATTCCTGATTGATGTGCTTTGATGTTTTTAATGTGTTGTGTTAATTTTTTCCAAGAAGAATTTTCTAGATCTCATATCGAAATCATAGGTGCAGATGACGTTAGATCTTTTATTATGATCTAGCGCTAAAACTCTTTCGAAATGACCTCTATACGAAGGTGACTCGATATTCTCGCTTTAACATGACTGAAATAATCGTGTGATTCATTTTCAGTTTCATCGCTTTAGACAGTCTTGAGTAATTCAAACTTTTTGAATATAAATAATATTTTTGTATAAAATAAAAACAGAAAAAAGAACATGTGCGATGCACTTGAATATTTTGTTTATATTCACTTCTTTGTATTGCAATTCATACTTTGTATCGTTACTCCTTGATGAAAATGCATTTAATTGTTTTAAAGTTCCAAAATAGAAACACTCAATTCACTAGCTGCACTTTTATTCACTTTTAGATTTGGATTTAATTCAATCGCTTAAATCTACAGCCGTTTGGAAACATCATCGTGAGACACAATTTTAATTTAAACAAAAGTAATAAGTGATCGTTAATTATACTGTGATTATTGTGCTTGTGTTTATTAATATCAATCGTGGAAGCGCTCCAGGGACATATATTTTTTGGTCTCTTTGAACGACTTGTATATATTAGACGCCATTTGCTGTGTTGAATTTTTTTATTCTATTTTAATATGAAAACTTGATCCAGATGGTCCCATTTAAATTTGGCGTAATTCTGTCAATTTGGAGGATTTGTTTTATGACAAAAATAATTATTTAATTTTTTACATATCATTCGCCATTCGCCGTCATTGAAACATGATTTTTTTTTTATTATTATAACATTACATATATAACGCGCACAGAGAGACTTACAAAGCCAATAAGCAGACTTCTAACGATATTCATTTGAGAACGGCGTCAGGAGATTGCTTATAGTCGGAAAATGTTCCCGGGTTACTGTTATCGGAGGAAATGGAAACGGGGATTTAGACCCCGATTCAAACGTTAACGAAGTGAGGTAGCAGATAGAATAAATCTACCTGCATTTCCTAGATTTACAGGTTACACGGCGACCAAACGAACTTCCGTATTTTTTGTAATTTCGCATGAAGTTTTTGAAAGTGCAGAGAAACCTCGCGCTTCGATTTCACAAGAGCATTTCAAAAGGTTTGTTAAAGTGAGGTTTATCTTTTTTTATTTCGAACAAACTTTTTTTTTAACTTTAATTTTGAAGGACAAGGTTTACAGTATATTTGTCATGAGTCATTGTTTCCCCAACCTGTCCGATAGTTGCGCCCACTATCGCATTCGTACACCCCGTTAAGAACTTAAACTTGTCTATTTGGATAAGACAATTGTCAAATAATAGTATGTATATGTATTGTATGTATGCGTTGTATTTCATTCGTTATATTAAATAGAGATTTAAACATTCATCTTATATTTATATTCATGTTTATTATTATTTTAAAACCCCATTGGAATTCAGCGCACGTCTTATTATTTTTTTAATTAAACATTAATATTCACTGTCAATTAAAGCCATTGGCAATGATTAAAGTAACAAATGATATGAACACCAATCGAACAATATATTATGTACGTTAGTAATTGTAGAAATGCCAAACCGAGTAGAATTTTACTTCAAAAACAAAAAATGCCAAACACATGCTAAGCCCTATTATTATTTATGTATATGAAATGAAAGCCTTGAAAGTCTATTTCAGGATAGGCCCGAATTCTTCGTAACTGCCCGTTAGTTTTTGATTACGTAAAGTATTCCGATTGCACCGCAATATTGGAATAATAGCAGTTTCAATTGGCAATTGTTCAACCAATTTTGCGTTGTTTTCATACGATGTCATACGGTCTACCGAAATTCTAAAATTATTTATCACTTTCATTGCATTTCTGTCATTGGACCGCTGAGCTGATGGAACTAAAATATCCCTGTAGAGTGAATCCATTAATCGGGGTACTGTATGAATAATTTAATGTTATCCTACTAATATTATATACGCGAAAGTTTGAAAGTATGGATGGATGTGTGTATGTATGTATGAATGTTTGTTACTCTTTCAGGCAAAAACTACTGAACCGATTGCAATGAAATTTGATACGTAGATAGCTGGACAACCGGAATAACATATGGGCAACTTTTGATCCCGATATTCTTACGGGATACAGACTTACGCGGGTGTAACCGCGGGGTGCAGCTAGTTGTATATATAGTAATACATATATAATTTTTCTATACACCTACTAACTACTTAAGACTACTAACTAAATAAATTTAGTTAGCTTAGTCTTAAGTACACGTGCTTTGGTAAGCTTGCCCACTGATTTCTAGTAGTTGGATAGGTATCAAGTTTATATCTAATAGTTTTTTTATTCATTGTTGATTCAAATAACAGGTACAAACTCACTAAAGCATAAATATATTTCCTTTGGTAAGGACCAAAATTAAAAACTTTGTTAAATCACTTCAGCTAAACAACTCGGCTAAGAATATATACCAATGCATCAGTTTTATAACTAGAAAGGCAGTTACAAACAGAAGTTCGTCTATTCCATACAATATTTTACAGCTAACGCAATAAACAAGTGATAATAATGTTTTTATTCAACTGTTTATGTGCACGGGAGGTAATGGTTGACGTAATTTCGTTTATGTTTTGGCAATAATTTTAGCGATGCATAAACTTTTTAGCTAGATGTGAAGTTGGTTTGTATCTTAAAACATGCTCGCAATATTTTATTTTTTTTTTCATTTACCACAAACGAAATATTAGAGATAGCATTCGTTTTCTGCTATATGCGAGATATGATTTGTATTCTGCTGTATCTACGATACAAGTATTATTTGTCACATTACAGTTTACACGTATAAGACACTTTCAATTCCCATAGACAATAGTAAACACTTGCGTAAGGCAGATTTAGTAAAACCCAAAAAAGGACTTGTTTTTTAGCAATAAATCGGTACAACCTGATATTATTTAATAACATAATGTTTCATTACAGATATCAAAATAATGCCTGTAATTGTCTTTTCATTTTTAGCACACGTCCACACAAAAAGACGTAGGTATAGATATTAAAGTGTTTGACACTCAAATCTTATAACTTTAATCAGGCACTACATCTTTTAATATTTTCCAAATTCATCAATTAAACGTAGACATTAATTCCCAATAAAAACTGATGCAATAAAAATTTAATCAATATTGTGAATAATTCAAGCCATATTTATAATCTTGTCGTAATTATAATCAACCATCTCACAGCTCAATGGTGCGTAACTATTGCGCAATCAATTGAACACCTATATAAGTGTCAAGTTTCATTACTCGAGGATATAATTTTACAAATTGATAGTAAATTAGACTTCTAGACTTCTTTTCGAATGATGACGTGAGGCAAAAACCACCAGATGGTCAGTCACAAACAATGAACATCCGTACTAATCAAAATAGTTTTAATAAGCTTTCAGAAAACCACCCAGCCCCAGTTGCCAAGACAAATCAAACGTGCTCATACTCGATTGGATTACATCGCATTATGACACTTCCTGTGGCCACTTTCTGGCTCGTACATTACTTATAATTACAATGTCATGACATAAAAAAATAAACATATGAATAATTAAGTTAGGTATAGGTAGCCGTTGTTTTTTATTATATGTATATAGTTCTTATTTCAGTTGTTATAATCTTTTGAGCATTTTTAAAATGTAATAAAAGTTTTTTTTCACTGATAGAAGAATTTAATATAAAATGGAAAACAAACACTGAGTTCAAAACTAATACAGAAATAAACGTACTAAGAACTTCAATAGGTTCTGTAATTCTTAAAACCGCTCGCAAATCTTGGCAAGATCAACTAAACAATGTTGCAAATGTTAATAGATTGAATATAAATAAAATATTTTATAACTTCATGTAGTATATGTTACCACAAAAATATAACCACTTGTACCACCGAGAGACAGAAATGTAATTTGTTATCGAACGTGTAGAGAAAACCATTTCCAGGGTTTCGGAAATAATTACGACAGTTATTAATAACATTTCTAAATAGTTAATGACCACCATAATTTCTCTTGATATTGTGGAACTATTACAATGTCACCTTGAAGGAGATCCGTCTGTATATTTGGTCGTACGCTGGCGTGTTTCCAACGCGATGTAGGTCGGATGATGCTTGTACACGATTTTCCACCGAAGATACAATTTTAAGTAAATATGTTACAAAATATTATTCAATTTAACGTATGGCTACTGAAGATAGAACAATCCATGAGTTATTAAATTAATTTAAATGATAGAAACATTATTTTACTGGCTAATGAGAGCCTGTAGTGATGATGTACGTTTCTATCTTCGTCCCTTCAGGCGATCCGTCAGTACTGAGGATCGCACACCTTGCATTAGAGAAGTTTATTAAAATTATACAGAATTTCAAATTATTTTTCCCATATTCTTTCGTTATTTTGATAAGTATAGTGGAACGAATGCGAAATCACGTACTTAACAGCACCATACACTTAATGATGTAAGAATTTAAATTATGGAATTAGAAAATGGTAGTAATATACCAAAATAACCCTTCGTTAAAACAAACTTATATAGCGGGAAATCAATAAGGTATAAAAAGTAAAAAAAATATACCATCAAACGGATATCAATACGTCACAATTTTGCTGCTAAATTCCAGGACATTGAAAGCAATTAATAGGTCAATATTTTGTGTGATATAAATATATACATTTCTGCATACGCGGAATATCTCCACACATATAACATTAACGAAACAGCTGGAATTGTCGATTCTCATGAAAAATTTTGTGCACATCGAGTAGGTTTGAGATTCGACCAAGATCTATTTTTCATACCCCTAAATGATAAGAGTAAGGAAAAACAGCGTTTGCCGGGTCAGTTAGTATTTTATAAAAATCATGTTTACTATTGAAATATAATTTATTGCGTTTTGATTAAAACAATGGACCTATCGAGTTTAAGGTGTGAATCATAAAAATATAATAAAATTTAATACCTGCGTCATTTTTGAAAACGTCGGTTAAAGAAATATCGCGTAAACTGTGCCTACATACTACAATATTGCAAGTTTTAAAGTATGAGAATAAAGACTAACCGCGTGGGGTCTCCGTTTTAGCAATCAAGCGAAGAAGGAATTCGTATTATATTTAGAACAATTTATTTCAGATGTAATAAATTTGCGATTGTATTCCGTAAAAACTTCTTGAATTTTTTGTTTCTATTTTAACCTATTATTGTATACAGTTGGATAGAATTATTAATGTATATTCGAGAATAAAATTTACATATATATATATATATATATATATATATATCCCCGAATATATACATAGGATAATCATATACAAGGTATTATAAATTGAATGAAGATGCATAAGGTCATGATTGAATTTATTTATAAAAACGATGATCAACAAGTATGTATCATTCCATGATACGGTTATACTAACTGGTGACTGCCATCAGCCAAATCAATGTCGCTACTAATATAGGGCGTACTTGTAACTAACGCCTGAAAATATTTTTCAGTTATACATGTAGCTTGACGTAGAATTTGTCACAGTTGAAGAAACTCGCGGCCTAATTATTGTCAATGCTATTTCATTTTTAAATATTTATTTTAGTCAGAAAAGTACATAGACCTTTCCGCTCTAGTTTAAAAACCGCCATCTATCGATTTTCCGACAAACTGCAACGAACGGGTACTATTTTGTTTTTTGTATCGTGACACTCGGCACGTACCTATGTTGAGATAATGATCACTGTAATTGCGAACACAACCATCAGATGTCGTTTTGCTCAAAATTCTTACAATGCGCTTATTATTTCAGAACGCAACAGTAATTCATGTTCACTGATCAGCGTATCTATTAATAAGGTATTTAAAATAGGCCATGGACACATGTACACGAGATTCAAACGAAGTATAAATAGGGATAATATAAAGTTAATGGAATGAACGGGCAGAGCGATCGCATTCTAACATCAATCAATATTGAAAAGTCATCCATAAAATTGATCAACATGTATCCGGGCGACGTTGAGTTATTCCCAGCACGCAGCGGTGCGACGCGGGGCGGCGGCGGCGGGAAGGCGCGCAGACGCAGCGCTCAGTGTGTCGGCGCGCGCCGCCGCCGACATGGGCAACCAGCACTCCACCTCACACGCCGGCCTTAAGCCCAAGAAGAACGTGCACTGGAAGTCTGCAGGTGAATATCACCAACATCCCCTAGACACGCTCATGCAACACGTGCGCCACACAAATCACACGTGTACACCAGATGCCGACAATCACCCAGCCTATAGATCTATTTTTAAAAGGACCGCTCGCTGCGATTCTGAAGCGTGGCACAACAAAACAAATCGTGAGACGTTTCACGTTCATGTAACTATAATCACATGTCTAATTTTGCAGAAAGCGTACTGCCAAAGCAGTTTGATTTGAGTGATGTAATGGTTTTCTATCAAAGCCAATATGATTTAAATATGACTGTAATTTATTACGCTTAATTAACTTTGTAATTAACATTTTCAGGACGACCGGCTGTGCCGGGCAAACCAGATGTGGTTCCAATACCATCTGACGAGGAGCCCAATGCTATAACGCTGCGGTGGCCGCCATCGGTACATGATGGAGGTGCGCCGTTACGCGGCTATCAGGTGGAATGCAATCGACTAGGTTCAACAGACTGGGTCCGGACCTCTCCGCCCATCGTCCTCCGCCCCGAGCTCGTTATATCTGGTCTGGAACCCCCTCATCGCTACCAGTTTCGTGTGGCTGCAATAAATGCGGTCGGTCGCTCAGACTACAGCGAACTGTCCGATGTACTCACTGTTAGTTCTGATCGAATACAGAACGAGCCACCGATATTCCTTCAGCACCTAGAAGATGTCATAGCTCTTGAAAATGATAAAACCGAATTCCGAGTATCATTTTCCGGCATACCCATTCCAACGATAGCATGGTTTAAAGACGATTATGAAATATTTAGTAGTAGAAGGACTGCGATATCAACCACTGAATCAACGAGCGTACTTATTTTTCACCAAACTCTTCCTAGCGACGAAGGTGAAATAAAATGTACAGCTACAAATCGTTTGGGTCATGCAGTAACTAAGTCTCATCTAACCTTAGAAGCCGCACCCAAATTGCGATATCCACGACAATACGAAGATGGATTACTATACGAAGTCAATGAAACAGTTTACCTTAAAACGACAATTGTTGGAAAACCTATTCCTAGTATAGAATGGAGACACGACGGTCAACCTATTGTCCCCGATAATCGTGTAGAGATAACGAACACGCCAAAGTTTTCTATGTTAAAAATTCATTCGGCAAAACGATCAGACAGAGGAGAATATCAAGTGCAAGCAAAAAATAATATCGGCGAGGACACAGCTGCTTTCCTAGTTACAATTACTGCCCCACCTGATCCTCCCCGACGAGTAACTGTTACTCGACAAGTTGACAAGTCAGTAACTTTGGATTGGGAATCACCAGAAGATGATGGAGGTTGTCGAATTGGAAATTACATAGTCGAATACTACAGAACGGGATGGAATGTTTGGTTAAAAGCGACAACTAGTCGAAAAACTAATGTAACGTTATTTGACTTGATAGAAGGTAGTGAATACAGATTTCGTGTGAAAGCCGAGAGTCCGTACGGAATGAGTATTCCTAGTGCCGAATCTGCACCAATACGAATTCCAGGAAAACCAGTTGATATGGAATTTTTAGCTGTGGAATCGAAAATCATTAATGAAGTGCTAACTCGTGAGAATGGAGAGGAGCCACCGGTTTCACCTGCTCCAAGACGAAAGCGTGCACACGCGCGTTCCACTTCACCTTTGAACTCATCAACCCTCAAGACAGAAGGTAACACACAGGCAGGGACATCACCAGTGCCCCGACGTCGACCACGTGATGCTTCCGAAAGCAATGAATTTATGCTCGTCCTGTATCCTAATACAGACAAATCAGCGGAAAAAGCTGGTGAGTATCTATATAATCACTATGGCTATGCGATTGCGATTGATTGCGTAAGTTTGTTTTAATTATTTTATTTTATTGTAAACATTTTTTCTTATAGTTTTAAGTTTTAACCCGTAACAAATTTTGTACGTTGGTCATGAGGGATGAAAACATCTAAATCGGTCAACCGTTATCGATATTTAAAGAGACAAACCAACAGCAATTTATTTTTATATGGTATACTATATATACCATGTGAATGTGGTAATTAATTGTATTCTATATAAACTTTTACCTAGCGAAATGATAATAACCTACTATAATAGCAATGCGAGTTTCGATTAAAAGAAAATATGCCAATATTTTATGCCGAGTGAAATAAAAAAAATTTCATTTTTGTGGTGGTTGATAAGGTATAATATGATGTTTGTACAAAAAACGTTTGTACAAAGACTAACCCAGTCAACTATAATGTATGTAAATCGAAATTGATATATAATAATATTGATAATTGATATGAAACATTATCCTAAACATAACATCCATTTTTTAAAGGTCAATTAAATTTTCAGATTGCAATCAATTGTTTTCCTGTAGTGCAGCGAAAGTCGTTATATTTTCAAAGCAATTTTTTTTTAATTAATCTAACCCGTTTTGATTTACAGAAAAACGAAAATCTTTCCAACTCGACTTAGAAGATGCATTATCACCACCACCAATATCTTTATCTGCTCCTGAGTTAAGCTCACGTTGCGTAATGCCCTTTAAGTCCCTTCGTAATGCAGTTAGTTCAACTGAACTTTTACATGAACAAGCTATGGCACGATTCTATAAAGCAGTAGCCATGAAAGAGGAACAAAGTAAGCAAAAAGATAGCAAAATTAAAGATATTAATACGTCTCCTGATGTAAACAATAGCTATGCACAAGAACCACCAACAAAACCAAGTAAAGAAATAAACCTTAAGAAGCCTGAAATATTTATCAAAACAGATTCAGTAGAAAATAGACATTATAGATATAGTTTTGAGGAGCGTCAAAACTCTGAAGAAGTTGATGGAAAATGGAAACAAATGTCATTTGATGAAGACTATACGGCTAGTACTGTTTCTACGGGTGAAGAATATTCAGATGAAGATGCTGAGAGTTTAATTGAAGATGTTGATAGACAAAGCCAGTACTCAAATGAAGAAGTTACTTATAATCCGAGGGATAAAATAGCCCACCAGCTTTCAAATGAACAGACCGATGATGCAACAAAAGAAGAGGAAAACATAGAAAAGGAATACGTTAAACCATTACCAATTCCCGATCCTAATTTCGTACCAAAACCAATATTAAAACGCCGAGACGCCGATAATGCTAATCAAATCGATAAGACTACGCCAAAAGTGGAAAACAAAGTTCCGGAAAAAAATAAGAAAGAGGAAAAAATGACTCTTTTGAAAAAAATTTCCAAAATGCCTGTACAAAAGCCATTTGGTTTCCCTAAAATACTTAGTAGAAAAGAACCTGTTCAAAAGAAAGACATGGATAAAAAAGATGAAACTGTTGTTAAAAAACAATCGAAAGAAACAGAAAAAGCGGATGACAAATTTGACGATGGAGGAAGAACTGTCATAGATTATTATGGCAATATCGTCAAAGAATATGGAAGTCATAGGCGATCACAGACTCCTATATACCTTAATACTGAAGATCTAAAGCACGAAGCAGAAAAACAGCAAATGAGTAATGACAATAAAGAGAATGGTGCAATTAAACCTCAATCAGCGCCCGAAAGTCGACTTAAAAACAAACCTACAACAGATAAAGTGAAGAAGAAACGTTCTGTTCAAAAATCCAAACAAAATGTAAAAACTTTACCAGAGAAACCTATTAAAAACGCATTATTGCAAACTCCTAAGCAACAAAATTTCGTTCCACCCCAAAAGAATGAGAACAAAGAAATTTTAAAGAACTTAGAAAACACTAAAGTGGTTTTAAGGAAAACTGAACGAGCTACTATCATTATTCCTATAGACTATCAAAAATTAGAGCAAAAAGCTAAGAAAAATGTTAGGTCAGCGATTGATTACACTGTTGATTTATGTTTATTATTACTGGCATTTTGGCTTTATTTTTTCAAAGACGAACGATTGGCAATTCCTTTCCTCACTTTAATTATATATCGACAGGTACAAGAAACTATATTTTTAAATATTCCTCGATTAATCAGCCGATATTGTCCAAACTGGCTCAAAAAGAAGACGTCTTGACCTCTTTTAAAAGACAAATATGTGCATTAATTTTTGTTTACAGACTTTAATTGTCGTGTGATATTGTGATTTAAAATATGGTGTCTAAACTACATTTTTTGTAATTTTCTTATAATCTAGTAAGCTACGTTTATGCAATTTAATGTTTAAGTCATTTCTTTTCAAAATTTTTGGTGAAAAATTTACATTATGTTGATTTCTCGATACCGTATATCATGTGTTCGACGTATATCACAATTTCGAATACCGCGTACAGATTGTGGATATGTGAAACAACGAAAAGTACACGACCCTAAAGCATGTGCAGTGCGAGATAAGGGACTTGTGCTTGGTGTTTATTACAATGAAAATGTCCATGGCGAAGCAGCAATATTAACTGCAAGTGCTCAGCAATACGATCAAAAATCAAATGGAAAACTTTGGAAACAACTAAAGTTAACCCCTATACCAAAATTAGGAGATTGCAGAGTATTCTATGATTTAGACCCTATTTACGGTTACGTTGCTGTTGCTGGTTTGGGTACGGAATGTTTAGCATTTAATACATTAGAAAAATTGGATGAAAGCAAAGAAGCCATCCGTATTGCAGCTGGCGTAGGAGCCAATGCTCTTTTAAAATTTAAACCATCCGCTATTCATCTTGAATCTTTTGGAAATGCAGAAGCGGCAGCTGAAGGCGCTAGTCTTGCAACTTGGCAATTTCAAGAATATAAAACCAAAAAGACCAATCAAATTTTACCTCAATGCAAACTTGAATTGTATGATGATTGCGATATTTACGGCTGGAACGTAGGAAAATTAAAAGCCGAATCACAAAATTTAGCCCGTTACTTACAAGAAATGCCACCAAATATTTTAACACCTACATCTTTTGCAAAATTAGCAGTTGATCTGTTGTGTGAAATAGATATAAATGTAGAAGTTAAAACAAAAGGTTGGGCTGCAAGTCACGAAATGGGTGGCTTTGTCGCTATAGGAAAATCTTCAATTCAACCTCCCTTATATGTTGAAATTAGCTACTATGGAACGACTGAACGCACTCGCCCAATAGTTTTGATTGGAAAAGGCGTAACCTTTGATAGCGGAAGCTTAGACTTAAAACCGAGACAAGAGTTACGTTTTATGAAAGGAGATATGGCTGGCGCTGCATGTGTTCTTGCCATTACTAGAGCAGCTGCACTTTTAAAACTACCTATAAATATTCGCGGTATTTTACCCCTTTGTGAATTAATGCCAAACGGTAAAAGTCCCAAATTTGGAGACATTGTCCACTGCGCGAATGGAAAATCAATTCACATAAGACTTCCATCCCGCGAAGGACGCCTCTTAGTAGCTGATAGTTTAGTGTACGCCAGGAATTACTGGCCTAAATTCATTGTCGATATAGGCACAATGTCAAAAGAATTAATATACACACTGGGTGGTGCTGCTTGCGGTTGTTACTCAAACTCTGAAGAGCTATTCTGCTACTTGGAAAAAGCAAGTAGTCAAACAGGCGACAGAATCTGGCGAATGCCTTTGTGGAAATTTTATGAGGAGCGAATTAAAGACTGCGACGTAGCAGATGTAGCGAACACAGCACGTCACATTTACGGCGATTCACCGAATTGTGCCGCGTTTCTGAACCAATTTTTATGCGACAGCAAATGGATTCACTTAGATACATATAATGTAGCTTTTACAAAGGGTACAGATTTTCCTTATCTTAACCGTGGTATGACTGGACGTCCTACTCGAACCATCATTGAACTTTTATATCAGATGTTGTCCGATTCTAAGTTATAAGTTTGTGAAATGTTTATGTTTTGTATGTAACAAGAAATAATGTCGAGAATTACAGATATAATAATAAATCCATGTTATGTCACTTGCTGTATTACTACTATTAAATATATTTTTTTACAACTAAATCAAAATATAATAAAAATCCCGACCATCCCCATTTTATGTTGGCCATAACCTTTGATTTCAAATTTGATAGTGTATTCAAGCCCTATATTTGATAATCACATTGAGAACACTGTAAAATACAATTTAATACGATATTTTGTAGCGGACAACATTTTTAACAGAATATATTCATCAAATATCCTTTAAAAAAATACACAATAAAATCGGTTCAACGACTTAGGAGCGACGATGGTACAGACACATACATATCATCAGCGACTACAAGTTTTTAAATTTCCGTTGGAGTTTGAAAATAAAAAAACCTTCATATATGCTTTGGTATTTTATTAGTTATTGAAAAAATCGAATATAGGAACTTACAATTTATGGCACACAATACAGTCATATTAGACATCGTCTTAACATAAAAAATAAATGCATTTTGAATGCCTATTATGTATACAATAACAAAATATAATATCAAATAAATCAGTTAGTCAAAGAATAAACAAAATTAAATACATATAAAATAGTATGACTATCAAATATGGCCTCCATGTCTGTTACAGTTTTTGTAATTAAAATCATTAACTTTAAATTATTAGAAAAAAATTGGTACTTTACCAATATTTATGACAAGTTTTTATAAAATCGAATTTATTTATATCCTAACCATATTAAATTAAAACATTATTGAATCTCACCTACAACTATGTTAAGTAAACATTTAACTACCCATTTTTCCTTAAATACGTATTAAGTAATGACACCATAAACAATATTTATTCTAAAAAAAACTGTTTATCTCTCGGGACCTTTAAATCCCGGATCAATTCGTAAACAAAAAAAAAAAAATTACAGATCAGTCCTCGGTTTCTCTTTATCATACACAACAACAGAGTCTTCTGTATCGCTGATATAGCCCTTCTCCCCAGTGTAGTGTGTTGGGTGTACGAGCAGCGGTGCGGCAGATAGTGCTTTCAGATTGCGAACGGGAAAATGTTTTGCCCACTCATGCCTGGAAAGAACACTCATTTTCGTTAATAAGAATCAAACGAATGTTCAAATTATAATCTATTTTATACAGTCAAACCCCGTTTTTCGTTACAAGGTATTTTCCTTGTTATAATTAGGTATTATTATATTATATTATCTAAACGCTAGGTATTATTATAATATATCAACTAAACGCCGATGCTACACAAAGCTCTAACTGGAGAAAACGCGACAAAAACTAGAATGTACTATATATACCAAACAAATCTATCTTTTACACTATATTTACTCATGTCTTTTTATTTCGATTACTTATTATCCTAATAATCATTATTATAAACTGTCCTCATGAGCGTACAAATACATTTAAGTAAAAATAGGTTAGCGGAGAGCGAAGCGACGAGCGTGTTAGTTAGAACCAGTTATAACTAGGGAATACGCGTTGTAACCGAAAACGAGTTTTAACTATACACACACACACACACACACACAAATATTGGTCATAACTGGCGCCTTTATATATATCTCAGCTAATATATAGGAGAATAATAGCTCTTAAAAAATTGAAAGACTTACAAAGAAAACATCTACCCCGATGGAGACTAGACAAACAGATAGTAAATAAATGCGAAAGTCTATCTGTCCGTAATTCAGATAAAATTTGGAATGAAGATAGTTGAAAAGTCATAGTCAAACAGTGTAACTTATTTATTCTTTTTTTTTTTAATTAGTCTCTCGACGTTTGTAATAGAGGATGAATGAAAACTAATACCCACCCAGGGAAGGATTTATTCTCCCCGATGGATTCCCTGGGTGAAACTACATGGCACAATTAGTAATTTAGTAAATCCGTAAAAATTCCCAGTTTAGGTACCCAATGACAAGAGTGTGGTCTCTATAACACGAACTAAGATATCTGTTCAAAGTTTATTTCCTATCAAAGAATTTGAATGCGTATACGATTTGAGAAACTCATTTTTGTATGATGACTAAGAAATGTAGCATAATTCCAAAATGGAAATTCAAGCCTTTCATTAGTTAGAACATTAGTTGAATCAAGTCTTTATTTATATGAAAAAAAAATATCGTGCACAAGTATATAAGTAGAACATTAGTTATATTAAACCATAACATAGACCAATTAAATTATAAAAAAAATCATGCAAATTAAAAAAAAAAGAACGAATAAAAAAACAGAAAAAACATACCTTACACAATCACATTACATCACACACCAAACCGTAAGAAAAATGATAACGTGCACACATGCCAACTCTTCCGAGTTTATTAATGTAATGTTAATAAAAAACACATAATAAGTGTATATAAATACACATTTTAGTCCACCGAATAAAAACATTGTTAACCAGTAAATATTTAATTATTAATCAGTTCCAAACTGATAGTAGATATAGCTATCTCATGTACATCACAGCTCAATAGTTTATCATTTGGTCACAAGAGATGTTGATATGTTTATTTTATACACTAGAGGGCGGTAATTGACGCCGTCCATACAGCACACAACCCTGTAAGTGGTGTGTCCGTTGCCCTACTCCACTCCACACAGCCTGATAAGTGGTGTGTGTTGCCCCACTCCACACCACACAACCTGGAAAGTTGTGCGTGCTGCCGGCTTTTAAGAGACAAGTAGGGTTTTTTGCAATTTCCCAAGTCAATAATTCGGAAATACAGAAGCAAGTAGTTCGTTTCACAAAGGAGTAGTGGCGCGGGTACATATTATAGGGTAAGATATAACATACATTTACTGTTACACTAATCGACAACACTTGTATTATATATTATTTAATTAAGCAGAAAGCCTTTTAAAAAGAAATAAGTAAATAATGAAAATAATTTCGCAAAAGAATAAAGAAAACACTCGCTCGTAAGAAATCTTGTTCCTACTCTAGTTTGTTAGGGTAAAGATTAGAACATTGCATTACAAACCTGATTCACACATGCTGAACTAAAGCTTAAAATGGTTATAAACCTAATTAATATCTGCTACATATAACACACATGAAAAAAATCACTCACGCTGGATGCTCATCAAACATGATAGGCAGGTATTCATCAACGGGTAGCAACTTGGCGAGTGGGTCAGCCTCCAACAGTTTCCTGGCCCCGCTCAGCCGCAGCAGGTAGCCGAGGGTCCAGTACGAGTACATCGGCCGCGTCGTGTGCTGTGTGACCTGTGACTCCTCACTGTCCAGAAGTATCTTGCGGCCAATGTAGCTGAAATTTTATCACAATTGTATTATAATATGAAGATGTAGTGAGCGTGCGTGGTGTGTGTGCGTGTATGTTCGCGTGTGTGCGTGTTTCGATATCGTGTTAGGACGTGAATTACAAATGGCGTATGACGATTTACTGTACATGACTACATTTAAGCTCCAAAAAACGCTTTACACCAACGATAAATGAAACTCAATCACCACATTCGTTATGTAAGCATTTTTTTTATTATAATGTATTTTAATTTTGATGGATTTTGAATTTAAGAGTCACTTTTCGTCACTAAAACAAAGTTAAATGTTAAGTTTAAATCCCTTATTACTTATATCCAGAAGATAATTTAAAGCAATGATGCAAAGGGTAAGCTGAACGTTCGTGGCTTCACTGGCGTTGTCTACAGAACTTTTTACTAGATGTATTTAAGTATAAATCTTAGAAAAAAAAACCTATTAAGAAAATTTTATTTTTAAAGACCTATCCAATGACACATTACCTATCTTCAATTAATTACATATTCGCAAATGTATTTTTTATGTGTTTTTCAAGAAAAAACAAAATAATATAATTACTAACCATTGTTTTAAGGGCTTTAACATATTCATATTACAGAGCATTCATTGTTTATAGAAAATATTTCACATTTGATGTACAGAAATAGACCAGTTACTGTTTTATTATATATAGATAGATTATACTCACACAAGGTCCCATTCAATGTCTTTTATCTCATCAAGCATCCGCAGAAACTTCTGCCTAAAGAATGGCACAAAGTGTATATCATCTTCCAAAATGAGTGTAGTTTCATAGTTGTTTTCCATTATCTGAAAGTAAAATAAATATTATTGAATACTAGACGCAGTGGTGGCTCCTGGGTTAAACCAGAAAGATTAAGACAGAAAGCATCGTGAGGAAACTGGCAATTCAAGCGGCATTTCGGCAAGTTAAGCCATAGGCTGAATTTATTGAAGCTAGTCTCGTAAGAATGATATAATAAACCTAACCTTCTTCCAAATTTCATAATGGCTCAAGAAACAACCAATTTCACCAGCTTTCATTGGCCTGTAATTTAAAATTTTTAAATACATAAATATTTGTTTTCATATTTTGTTCAATAATATAATACAAAGATAATAAATGTAAGGTTATTTAATAATAGTTAATTAAAAATAAAAATATACAAGTGAAGTCCCGTGTCCCATAATGGGGTATGGGGCAGATGATGTGCATCTGTTTCACTGATCAATTTTTTTTACGGACAAGTAGGTGATCAGTCTTCTGTGTCCTGCCAGACCGAGACATTTGTTTTTCTGTGCGTCCCCACCGGGAATTGAACCTAGGACCTCTAGGTTCTACACTCATGCGTTTACCACTGTACCAAGGAGGCGGTCAGAAAATTAAAAATATAGAAGATAAAAATTATATTAAATTAGTATTGAAATCTATGCAAATGGTACAGACATAATTAATTAAAAAGTAAGTAAAAACTCACTCAAAGAATGTACCTAAACTAAATAATGATACCTTTTGTGATATGGATCCTCATAATTTGGCAAGAGTTTTATATTGTAGTGGAGCATATCTTCATCGCTCATTTTCCTGAAAAAATTGTCTGAGTGTGAATAATGGAATGCATATAATACAATAATATTCATTTTATTGTATACTAGCGGTCCGCCCTGGCTTCGCCCGTGGTACATATATAGCCTATAGGCTTCCTCAATATATGGTCTATCTAACACTGAAATAATATTCAAATCGGCCCCGTAGTTCCTGAGATTAGAGCGTTTAAACAAACAAACTCTTCAGCTTCAGCTCTTTAGCTAAAGAATAAATATTATATATTTATTGAATTCAAAGTAAACAATAAACATTATATATTTATCGTTTACTGAAAGTAAATTTGTTGAAAGTAAACAATAAATATATAATACTTATTGTTTACTGAAAGTAAATTTGTTAAAAGTAAACAATAAATATTATATACTAGCAAACTTGGCGAACTTCGTTTCGCTACCAGATGGCTGTATGTGAAAAATGAATTTCCCGTTTTTCTGTTGAAATTTTCCCTGAATTTTCTTTTGCTATAAACCTCACGGAGCCCGAGACCTTTCCAACGAATGCAAAACCGTGGAAATCGGTTCGTGCGTTTTGGAGTTATAGCGTCAGGAAGGAAAACCCGACTTATTTTTATATAGTAGATTTGTTGTTTACTGAAAGTAAATTAATTAATAAATATAAATATAATGAAATAATAATGTTAAGCTATGCTATGGATGCTAATCCACAAACAATTTTCCAGTTTATTGAGTTATATACTTAGCATTAGAATATAATTTGTGTTTTTTTTTTTTGTTTATGTCATAGCGGGCAACTGGTGGTTTGCCTGATGGTAAGCGATCACCACCGCCCATGAACATTCGCAAAGGTAGTGCCTCTACGAATGTGCTGCCCGCGTTTATGGGGTAAAGGAAAAGGAAAGGATTAAAGACTGGAAAGAAGGAATGGACTGGGATGGGTGAGGAAAAGGAGACGGGCCTCCGGCTCCCCCACTCACCGTACGAAACACAGTGGCATGCCACTATTTCACGCCGGTTTTCTGTGGGGGTGTGGTACTTCCCCGGTGCGAGCTGGCCCAATTCGTACAGAAGCGTGCTCGACTACCACAATTAAATACTTGTGTATACACTATATTGAGGATGCATAACATATTAAAACAATTTTTTTTGTGAATACCGAAGTTTACATATTCAGATGTCACATCTTTTATAACAATTTCAACAGTAACATATATAAAAAATGGAAATCTCTCACTCACTTGCCGTCAATGGCTTTGAACAGTGTCACATTCAGCCCAAGCTCCTTAAAACTGGCTTCCATAAGCAACCTTCTCTCTTTCCTTCTTTCCAAATTTATCATAAATATATCGTCGCACTTCAGCTTCCCAGGCTTTGGATATTTGACATATTTTTCTACATCTTTCTCGAGGGGCACGTGTAGCGCGCGCCCGAGAATTTCCATTTTGACATTAAGCATTTCCTCAAAGTCTTCCAGGTGATTACTGTCTTTTTCTAGTGGGACTGGTACAAAGCCATAAACATGATCATTGCATATGTACATGGGTATGCCTGTAAAATACAAATTAAATGATCACATAACTTGAATTTGCCTTATCTTAAAGTAAACAAAGTACTCAAATAGTAAACCTTTATTAGAGTACTAATACTCTAACAAAAATATTCGAAAACAATCCTTCATCTTTTATAAGCAATTGAATAAAATTGCAAAATTTGTCTATTACAACACCTCAAAACTGCTTAATGTACATTAATAAATCGCAAATTCAAAATGAAAATCTGAATAATAATTGTTTCACTTTCATCTCAAAATTCTTGCATGTCATCTTTACATAGAAGAGTATAAGAAAATTGAGGATAATTTCATATGAGAACTAAATCGACCATCGCTAGTGTGGCTAGCCTATTGTGTGGCTAGACTATTTTGCTAAGTCATTACTAATGTGTATGTTTAAAAAATTGGTACAGCAGATCTGTCTTTAAACTTGAAAAAAAAAGTAGCGCAGCAAAAACAGTTCAACATAACAATATATTTAATATTATCAAACTCTAACCATTCTTTGTTGCACTGATTGCAAATGCTATGATATCATCTTCAGGTCCGTTGTAATTTCTTATATTCTTAGGTTGGTATGTCAGCAAATCAGATTTCTTATAATTCAAGTTTATTAACACAGCAGAGTGCACCATTGGAACATCAAAACATCCAACTTTCTTGTATCTTAATATAGGCTGATAATCCTCAGTCCTCTTATAGTAATAGTATTCATCCATACCACACCTATAAAAAATATTTATTATTAGTACAATCTTGTAAATACTAAATATTATCAGACCAAGGAAATATACTCTAAAAGAGAAAGCCATCAAATGCAACTTGTTAGGAGCTATGTTAAAAAACAAGTTTTTAGTATCTTACCAAAAGTTTGAATAAACTCCATCTGATATGAGCATAGGTGCTGCGATGGGATATTCTTTATTGATCAGGTACTTCAATGTTAGTGGTTCTGTTAAAATAACATCTGCATCGAGCATCTGAAATTATATCAATATTAATATTCTTAATTTATATATAACATGTTTAATATAACAGAGGTTAAAACGAAAATGAAGTTTGTTGCATTAAAGTATAAAAAGGAAACCACCATAACTTAATTCAGCTTAACTGAAACAAATATAATTTGATACATTTATCTTAATTGTATTTCATGTCCTTGTATACTTGTTACTTCATTTAAAATAACATTAATTTCTATTACCTCAACCCATTGAGTTTATCTATATCAAACTATTTTTAAGTAACAATAGATGGTTATTGAATATTGAATTATAATATTAATAGAAAAAGGAGACACATTCTCAATGTTTTATAAATAAGCCACATAATGTAAACAGCCCATATTCCATGCAAGCAGCAGACTTTCTATCGCTTTGTATATAATTGCATCATATAAATATTGACTAAATAGCAAACTACAAGTAATTCCATCACCAACCATAATATGATATTCTATTTAATATTTAACAAGACAGATAAGACTTAAATTGAAAGCAGGACAATGTCTGTCACGTAACACAGTTTTAGTTTAATACAATTTATTTCTAGTATTATGAAACAAAACACATACAAATAAATAATCCGTCCACATATCCCTTGCAAACCTGAGAGCTTTTTCCCTCAATGCTATGACATGTTTGTAGCGCTGTTGGCTCCAATGTGTTGGTGTCTCTTGATCAATATGCATTGAGTCAGTAGTGTTACTTTTAAAAAAAATGTGCCTGTATTCAGATTCATGTCTCGCTGTCCACTCCTTCAGGATATCTTCACTATTGTCTGTATTGTAATCACTGTAGATCCTGTAAATAAAGTCCACTTCATTCAACTGATTATCATGTTAGATACTTTATAGCTTAATTATATTAATAACCTCTACCTTTACTACTCGCATGATATGTGTGAAGCTTTTAATCAACATTGAATGATTCCGCTTAATCTTCCATTATTAAGGAGGTTTCAAAAAAATACTGGGACATAAACACATGAATGTCTTGACATGATTGTGAGGTGAGGTAGTGAGGTGGTATGTAATATAGAAAACTTTTAAAAAGAGTAAATTATTTCATTTCCACATTAAAATGTAGGTGTGGGTCACAGATAGTATGGTAAAATTATAACTTCAGTAGACACATTTAATTTAGTAAACCAAAGATCAATAGTTTTATACGGATATGTAGAACATGACTTAAAGTTTATCGTTAATATGAACGTTAATTAGGTCAACTATTTAGCATGTTTGTAATATCGCCAGTTTATAAGAAGCACATAAAACTTACCATAAAAATATTCTGTCCTTAGGATAATCTAATTGCAACAAACTTGAGAGAAAATACGGTAACGAATATGCTTTATTACGAACAAGAACTGAAATTCCAACCGTAGGCCATTTCTCAATTGGTTTTATATATTCTATTTCTCCGTAACAAGTTGAGAATAAAATACTAAATACACATACAATACAAATAAGCATTGTGAAACATTTAACAGGTTCCAATAAAATATGAAAATTGACTCTTCTCTAAGTTTCAAATATGCCGCATTCAGCATTCCAAAAAAGACCGCTTTGATTTCAATACGTGTTTTGTTTTGACGGATTGATATAATTCATTATTCAATTCAATTGGTAAGTGTCAAAAAAGACCAGTGTCGCGCCACGAAAGAAGTCCATAGATGCAGCACTGCCAGCTTCTTAAATAATGTTCCCAGTATTAATTGATTCAAATGTCCCTAGAGTTGGGGAAACAGATGTGATGAAAAAAGCATTAGAAAATAGTAAATACGACTTCGTTGTTTTTCTTGAGTATTCATTTAAACAAGAGTATCGAAAGATATAATACAATTATAACATTGGTCTACGATGCATATAAATTTTCCTTGAGTTATTTAGACACGTAAACCATTTGGGGGTGTGTTAAGTGTATAAAAAATTCTATCGTAACTATATAGTACTTGCTTTCATATGGCAACTAATAAAATATATGTATTAATGTTGTGACAAAGTCCAATATTATAGTACTTATAACTTATTAGATGAGTGTTAAATATTGTATTATACGATTAAATAGTTATACCACATATATAAATACCAAAAACATAATAATAGTGATAATCGAAAAAAAAAACAAATTTGAAGATGAATTTATGTTTAATTGAAACAATATTTTTAATATCCCGCATCTACATGAACTAATGTTGTATTTTCTATATATATAGTATCTGGATGTTTAATTTCTGCGGGGGGTAAGCAAAATGGAGGTGGATGAGACCAAAATCCATTCTCTGTGCATACTATCGAAGCTTCTCCTAACACTTCATATCCCGTGTCACAAGTGTAGATCAGGAGATCGCCAACTGGATATTTCCCATCTTTCGGTTTTGTTTTTGTTAACAATTGTCCGTGTTCAGGTACTATAGGGTCTGGACAATAAATTGCTGAAATAATATTTGTTACAGTTAAAACCTTCATTACAACTAAGTACAAAACACGCTCTTAGTTCAAGTTAGAGTATAACAATTATTGGCATATTAATTTAATAAAGTGGAATATTATGTGATAACTTACGTATACATTGCGGCATTTCCCCAGACCATTGACCATCATGTTCACATTCTAAACCAGGGGCTCCAACCAGACGATAACCCCAAGAACATGTGAATACTGCTCTTCCACCAAAGGATGAATTATGTTCAATTATGCTCAAATGCGGATTGAGAGATGTGAAGAATGGACAGAAAGTCTCTTCACACGTCGGCGGTAATGACGACCAGCGACCTGAAATTTTTGTATTATGCATACTTGAATGGTATCTATTTTTTCCAGTATCATTACATAAAATAAAATAAAAGTCCAGTGAAAGACTTCACGTATATTAAATTTTCTATGAAATTCCTGATAAGAATTTTTTTGAAACTACTTATAGCGACAATACATAATATAATGGTTACCGTCGTACGAACTTTGAAGAATCAATAAGATAGTCGTACATATAACATAAGGTAAATTAGTTTAATATATGTGAGCAGTAGCCACAAAGTATAGACTCGTAATTGTAGATGTCGCAGTTGGATTCTTTAAATTGCCTTATTACATGGTTAACCATTACGTTCATTTTATTTTTAACACTGCAGTGCGAGGGACTAAGTAGGTAATTACCGACTTTAACAACAGGATGCAGCGCCTCGTTTGTAAACTGACGATGCTGTTTGAAACCGGCAAAATCATACAGTTTTGCCAGCGACACTTTACATTTATAATGTACTTTGTAACGTACATAACATATATTGTATGGGGGTAATTCCCCATACGCATTTTCTCTATACCACGCCTAATTTCTTCAATATCGGTTTAATGGTATAGCCATGAAAACGTAACACAATCGTTAATAGTATTAAAACGAAAACATGTTTAGGTACTTAACTCGCAAAAGATTTACTAAACTAAAACTTCACTGACACAGTGACCGAGAATAATTATCAAATGAATGAAAAATATTTGAGAACAATGTTATATAAATATGAATACAAATATTCATTACCATCACCCATACAATGGAGGGTCGGTGAACCGCTCAAGTGAAAACCTGGTTCGCAGCTGAAGTGAGCTGTGTTACCTAACTTATTCCCCGTCGTATATTGCCGAACAGGAGGTAATGGCACGGCTAAAGGATTACATTCTATATCTAAAACAGAACATGAATGCTTATACTTTTCTGTTAATTAACTATATAATAAACTTAATTAACTATAATATCAAGCTAAAATGATCTTTATTAACTTTTAGAATGTAATATTTTTCACAAATGTAGTTATATTTTATAATCTTTTTTTTAAGGTGCTATAAGAGACTACAGAATAAGGCTCGCTAAAAACGGTACACACCTTTTATCATTTTATATACTCATATAATATACATATTTCTTTAACAAATATAAAAAGACTTACTAACAACTCTGATAGATATCTTATTGGTAGTTCCTACTGGAGTAGAGCAAGAAAAAGTCTCCGCGAAACGGGCATTCAGCTTCGGTAATGTGACTCGAAACGTATTATCGTGTTCATTAAGCCATCCTATAATAACAGTAATGCATTATTTGAGATCACCACGAACTATGAATGGCTAAACAAGTTTAACGATAGTTGTTGTAAAATTATGAAAGAGAAAAGTTTACATCTTAAAAAACAAATAACAAGTTCTGAGTGAACAGGTTGATTCTTCGAAAAAAACTTACCTGTTTTATAATTTGCCATACTGTGCGTCCACGTCCACTCTGGCGTCCCAGCACTTCGGAGGGACAAACAGTCAAGCCAAATCGTGCTTTCGGGATAAACAAACAATTCGCCGTTCGGTTGTACTATCGCAGAACCACTGACGACTTCGTATATTACTGTCGGTGGGGCATCACCTGCACATAAAAAGAAAACCCCGGCAACCCCTTTTTACAAGCATAAGCACAGATCACATAATACTATACTAGTATAAGCAAACAAGAGTTTATTCAATTAATAAAAAAAAAGAAAGAGGAAAAGCGTAGGTGTCATGACTCATTATAACTTTTAAATTCATAGACAATTTGTTTAATAATGTTTTTTGTAGAAATAAACTTAATTTTTAACAATACCAGTTACTGGTCCCAACATACCTGTAAAATTTGTGATAACAGTAGTTGGGACACACTCTGGAAATTTCGGTACCCATTCACCGTTTTCACAACGTATCTCGCCTTCTCCTTTCAGCTTGTACATTCCAAAGTATTTACAACGAGCCGTCACAGTAGTATTATGAGGAAAGTTTGTGTCATTCTAAAATTAATAACAGTTTTTTCAGGTCATTAAATAAATATACTTATATTATAAACGTTCGTGCCCGATGTAAGAGAAAGAGTTTATAAAATTGTATTGATAAAGAAGACCTAAGAATTGTTAAAGGATTGTGTCAATATTCATAAAATATCCGAATTTATGTACCTAAATTACTAAGTAAATTTTTTATTTATTGACCTTCTTTTAATCCAACCAGGATGACAACACTATGTCTAGAATATTAAAACTTAATACTAAGTTTATTTGTATGGATAAGCGGAATCTACCTGACCAGCAGGCTTAGACAAATGGCAAGAACGCTAGTAGAATAGTTCTGCAATAGATGGGATTGATATAAGCTTAAGAAGTCTTGCGAATAGATGCTAACAGTTCGGTCTTTTTAGACCAAAATTCCCAACCATCTGAAAATTGGTTAGATTGTTCAAAACATTATTAAAATAATATGTATATCAAAATGTCCCATCACTCCGTTACGTAATTAAAAAAGTTTTCACCAAAACTGTAAGTTTTAAGTTTTATCGTAAAATTACTTCCGTGTCATGCTTGCGCATAGCTGTCGTGTCGAGCGATTACAGACTAACCAGCTAACGAACTATTCAGCTAAGTTAATTCCCGCCTATTTTGCCGACTTCGATGAAACCTGGGAAGCGGGTGTCAAATCTGCACAAAGACATGAGTCAATGTTCTGGTAGTTAATACCTACTAATAAATTAATCCTATAGGCCTTTTTGACATTCTCAAGACGAGTTCTCAACTCGAAGCGTATTTTGTTCAGTCCGAATATTTTTTTTATAAATCTTGTGTCGTATGCACGAACCGTAACCATTATTCGAATACAAATCAATATATAAATTGCTTTACATTCATTATTATTATTTTTTATAATATACATACATCGAGTTTCACTTACCTCTATAGAAGAATTTTTAAAAGATACAGTTAGTAGGGGATACGTGTTGTTGTATACACATTCTTTTAAAAGCGATTTGAATCGACCGTCTGAAAAAAGATGATGTTGTCATTAAAAAATAGAGTTATACAAGTCATTGAAGGGTCATTGAAGTTTAGGCGCTGTGTTATTGTATTACATACAGGCATAATTTAAGCAACAGAATCTTTTATCTTTAGAATTATAATAAACTGCTCTAAATTGTTTAACAAAGCTTGGGAAAAATAATTTAACATATTATACCTATTTCTATGTCTACCTTTATAATAAAGAAATGAGTGTACCTATACGCATGACTGAACCTCAACGTGTCCTACATTTCCCACCGTATTTTCCGATTTAAAGCTCAAAATTAACAAACAAAATGCTCAATTGCCATTCGATATATATATAGCCTGGATTTTACCCGGGAACCACGCGACCATTTTATACCCTTTTCCAAAGTATGCACTCAAAACACAAAGCCAAGTTTTATTTGAATCCATTCTGTAATTTCAGCGTGTGATACGGTCGCGATAGCGTACTCGCTATAGACGGACATTTTTTTTTTTCAAAATATTTTTTATGTAGGTATAGAATTTACCTGGGAAGAATTTTTATTTAGCTACTAAGTACTCATCTAGTGGGCTTACCTTGTGAGCTTGAACATAGTGGACCTACCCAATATCCGTCAACACATTTTAGCTTGCAAATATATTTCTCAGGTAGAGGACCAAATGATATCGGAAATTTGATCTGGACACGAATAAAGTAACATTATTATTTAATAATTAAACACACTGTGAAATAATAAAGTAGCATGATAGCAGTATGCTGTCAAATGAACAAGGGCCATTTTACAAATAAAAAAAAATACTTTTTGAAAATCCACGTACTCCAAACTTCATTCTTGCACCAGATACAAAGTCATCCATTCAACATGCAATTGTAATTATATTAAGGTGTCTCCCACTATTTATAGTGGGATACTTTAGTATTGCGGAGTGACTTTAAACATCAACTCAAACTATAAACAGCATATAACTAAGATATCATTATCAAATAAGAAAACTCATCTTTATAATGAAGAAACTTCGCAACTATACCTCATGTACACACCCACACACACACGCGCAAACACACACATACACAGGAAACTGTACAGCGTTTGTGATATCCAAGATACAGGCAACAGTCTAGTTTGCATCTTCTGCGAGGTTGTAATTTTAAATTCTTTTAGTAAATAAAGATCTCCGTTCATTTATTTTGATTCATACTTTTTTCATACTAGTAAGCATTTTTTTTGTTACATAGTGAAAAGGTGCGATTTGTATCATATTATATTTGATACTGGGCTTCTAGGATGGACGACAGAAAACTTCATGCCTTATTATTTTTAGGATATATTTCTGATGCCGCTGTATCAGCAAACAATACAAAATCGCGGTTTACCAACGGTTGGCGAGCAATTTTTTTTAGTTGCTCTTTAGCTTATTTGTACGGAACCCTCAAAGAGTCGCGAGTCCAACTCACAGTTGACCGATTTTTATTTCAATAATGATCTTGATCCTCTGTCTATTTTGTGATAACTATTAAACCTATATCCTATATAATAAACCTATAACCTATCACGTATTAATAAACCTTACCTCCTTTACTTTGGCAAAATTTTCTAAAAATTGTTTCATATCAAAATTCAAATCGTCTAATGTGAGTTCGGGAAGAATACATTTATAATCATCTGAAATTAACGAAATATATGCATATCATTATTCATTACTTCATGAAAAGAAAACGTTAAAAACTTCATACCTATGTACATACTAATACGTTGGTAATTCTTTCTTCTTAATTATAATACAATATAAAAAAAACTTCAGCCAACGGCCTTGAATTAAGTTTCTTTAATTACTGCATCGAACTAATGAATATGGTTCGCAATTCAATTTCGTATATAAATCCTCAAAAAGAAGACGGATGAAGTCGAAAATTAATATGCAAATTCAAGAAACCACTCAATAGGAACAGTTGTAATAAGATTTGTGGCAGAAGTCACATCAGTTTATTAGGTCATCTAAGTCACACAATATATATGTAGCGCATAGGTCATAGATAATTATATTCTTCATATATTTTCACTTGGTATCACGTTAAAAGAAATTATATGTCTGCCTAGTTACTTACCGCTACGTTCATTATTTCCAGATATAAGTATTAGTACTGAAGCCAAAACGGAAATAGTTAGCAAACGCATTTTGATTGCTAACACACCAACTTATCCTTTATTTCACAAGAATATTTATCTTCTAGTAAGTAGTACGCAGTTCAAAATAGTGTACATGATACGTTCTCAATACAGTGCAGGAAACTTTTTGAAATACCGATTAGACGTGATATTGACCGATCCTTTGAAGTGATCTAAACATGTGGTGTGGATACTTTAAATCGTTATTGATGTCTATTCACCATACGATACTTGTATACTAGTTTATTGTACCGTGCGATTGCATGATTTAACTATCGAAACATATATGTAGCTACCTATTTCGTATCTTCCAACCATGATATAAGCATTTTATTCTCTAGTATGGAATAGATAGGATAAGTAGGTTATAAGGTGTTTTTGAAAAGACGAATTAAAATGAATTCTGTAACATTTATTAAGCAAAAGCAACGTTCGATTGAAATATGAATACAGTAGCTAGTAATAAGATAAATATTACAAAAATACTTAAGCATAATAATTACATATAAAAATCTATTGTACGTTTAGTATATAATAATTAAGCTTTTCCTAATAATCTATAAAATATTAATTGAACGAGTTTCGTTTTACCTAAATGTAGAATAGTTCAGCGCAAAGCCGTATTTAAACAAGGCACTTAATTTTAATCTTTATATTTACCCACGTACGAACAAATGACATTGAAATTCCTTCCTGATTGAAATTTGTAGTTTATAAAATAGCTCACTTAAAATTATAGATATATTTACTAGAAATTTAACAACGTACATACGTAACGTAACGTAGAATACGCTACGTTACGTATTTGTCCACCTATAAGTACTTATCTCCTCGCATCGATATTCTATAAATGGCCAAATTAAATATTGTGATCACACAATTATTCGTTATAAAATATATAGTTTAAAGTAATATATAAAAAAATCTTAAATATATCTAAAAACTAATTTCACATAGGTATATTGACTTTGCATTTTGTATGATAGGCATAGATCTCGATACTTTCACAGCTATACAATAATAAGATTAAGTATACACTTACAACCCTTAAAGACAACCACACTTAAAGATAAAAACGGAAACGAAACAGTTTTATCACAAAATATTTGATTTTGATGAAACAAATCAATCAATAATCAAATTAAATCACCGAAAATGTATTCCTTATTACCAATACTAAAAGATGAGAACTCACACCCAAAATTGGAATAATCAATTTACTTCTTGATAAATACCGAACTTCCCCAGCCCAAAAGATTCACATTGTTTTTTTTTTTTAGTGTGAGATGTGATTAAAATAAATTAAGGAAGGGATAAAAAAATGGAGACATCTCACATCTGAATTTAACTAACATTAAGTTTTTAGAGGTATTTTTCAATTTATTATTTGTTAATAAACCATGAAAAGATTAGTTTTGATGCAATAAACAGTAAGTAGTAATTTTTTATGTATATGCAAACAGGAGGAATGAATGACGATTATAGCATAGGTACCTAGGTATATGTTAACAAATATGTATATTTATTATATATCAAGCATTATTTAATCCAACATAGCTTACAACAAATAGCAATTCGGCACTTAGGGAAAAGTAAATTATTCTAATCAGTCTTAAAATAGGCACCATAACAATATATAAAATAGACTCATCATTTTATAGCTTAGATAATATTACTGATGCTTTGTTTATGTATAAATATATTGTAAATGCAATGTAAAAAATTACTAGCATATATAAATTCGGAACTAATTCATAATAGTTTTTAGAGCACAGTACTTAATATATTTTCTAGAAAATCGTTCCGCTTGTCCGTATATAAAAAAGTTTCTTAGGAAAAATTTTCAAAAAAAAAATATACTTCCATTAAATCAGTAAGTAGCAAACTTATTCAAATACGTATTATAAAGTACCTACAAAAATCTAATAAAAAAAATAGTAATAGATTTTTGTTGACTTTAAAGACGCGTAATTATAAGTATGTAAATAAAATATTCTTAATCATACACCAATTATATACTTCAGATTTATAGCATATTGAAAATATAGAATATTGAAAACATTTTAATTGATTCTAAAAGCCCCTTGTTAAATTATTTATACCGACGTACCTTTTCTTCCGTAAGTTTTTAATTATCAAATCATTACTAATTAATTCTTTAAGACTCGCGCAAAATCAAACGCAAGAATTCATTATGTTGGTAATTATCAAAACATTAGTATTAAATTGGTATGCTATAATTCTAAAGTTATCTAACATTTCATCATATATTGTAATGTAATATAACAAACTTATTAAAATTACGAAACTTGCCTAAAAATTATATTAAATTTTTTTATTTTTATTATTTATTCGAATGCGATACGACGAGCAACTTTAAATTACATCATGAAGTGTCGAATAATATCACACAAAATAAATATACCACAATAAAATATTAGATAAAATTATTCTATTCTATAAATGCAAGTAAAAAAAATTCAACAGCGAGATTTCCATGTGACAAAAAGTTTCAAGGGTGATGTAACAAATTCTAAAATTAAATAAGAATTAGCTAGTATCTACAAGGCGACCAGAATTATACTTAATAACCCCTTTTTTATGTGTTGAAAGATTGGAATTAATTTTTCAATTTGGAAGTCAAGCATCATTCTGCACAAATTGGGGCCGGGGGAATACACCTATGAGTGTTTTATTACCATCATCAATCCTAACCCAGTCCCCATTATCCAAACACGTTGACAACACATATGCAGAGACAGACCTGTGCTCATGCCCTAGGCAGTGATGTTTGCTTAATATCAGGTTTACATAAAGCAATGAAAATACTATCTAACATCTTAATACAATAATTAATATTCCTGGTAAACATATTGATGTTTTTGTACATGATAATAATATTTCAGAGTATCATTTGATTATGCTATGCATCTAATATAGAGCACAATTATTTTACTCCTTATCAAAAGGTCTAAATGCAGTTCAATGTTAAATAATGAGAACTCTCCTTGAATAATGGACAAGGCTATTTGTGAAGAATTGCTACGATTAATGAGTATGAAATATAATACATTTTAAAAGTATTGGAGGCTATGGCACTGTAATGCTGAATAACAAAGCTTTGATTGACAAGTGTTAAATTAACAATGGCTTAGCCAGATTACACAGGTTGTTCATTTCAAGATAACAAGACAATAACACGAATTTTGAAATTGCACTTACATGTTAATATATCAATAATAAATATTACATACTATGGTGATTTAAAATTTTTGTCATTTGAATTAAATTTCTATAATAAGTCATTATAATGAAATGTTTATGTATGTCTTACCAAGTTTTCAATTACAATTAAGTTCTCAACTAAATAATAATTTTTTAATCTAACACAATTTGCCTGTTGTGCATACAACCATTTTTATTAGTTTACAATAGCAGCCAGCAGTACAATAAATATACAGAGATAAGACTTTTAAACAAAGTACAAGGTACGAAAAGAATGATAATATTATAAGGGTAAGAAATTAGTACAGTTTGTACTAATTTCTAAAAAAAACAAGCAGTAAATATAAACACGTAAAAAAACAATGTTGTGCAAATAGCACTTTAGAGATCACTCGTGAAATTGTAAAGAAATATCAATTTTCAAACAAATTCTGTATCACTTAGGTATGTAAAATCATCAAATCAGTACAAATATTAAGCAAACAGGATACACTTAGAAATGCAACATTTTAAACTGATTTATTGAAATCAAAATCCTTAACATTCATAAACAGAATATTCCAAATTTAATAAACTGAATGTTATTACTAAATAAAACAAGATTCACTGTAAATGATTTGTGATTTAGATACTGTGTATCTGGAATGCAAAGATATAATTTAATAAATGGCACTGGGAGAACTATATCACTGGCATACTTTAATGGAAGTATTTTTTATGACCCAAAATCCAACTGAGTATGGTGGCATTGATATATGATTACCATAGAGGTGTTGATGTGGCTGAAAGTCAGGCACAGAAGACTCATAGTATAATGGCCATCCATTTAAAAGTAATGTTTTACTTCTCCTATTATTAGAAGGGGCACTAAGAATATATTCATCTATAACTAAGTCATCCCCATGTAAGGCTGTACCATTGAGTAAGAATTTAATCTTTTCCATTTGAAGGTTAATTGCATATACAGTGACAGCTGATGAATCATTTGTATATTTTCTATTAGCGCAATGAGCATACACTCTCTGATAGCGTGAACACTGACATGAAACATGTAATACTTTGTTTCCAACAAGCTTCTTGTATAGTACACTTACCCACCAATCTGGTAATGGATCAAAATTTTCATCTACGAGGCTGTAGTTACCACCGTAGAAGCTTTGTCTCACAACTGTTGTTATATTATTCTTAGCAGATATACCAAGCTTGTCCAACCACAACGGAGTACCAGCAAATGTATTCGAGAGGCCAGGAGCCCCACCTCCATAGGAACTGCTTGTTTCAGTGAGCCACATTGGAATATGCTCATACTTTTTAGTGTGATCCTTCATAGTTTGTATTTGCTCATTTAACATATCAAATGTATCAGGATTCCAGAAGTCTTCCAATTTTGCTGTTCTACTGTTTAAATAGTACTGGTGCCAAGATCTGACATTTATATACTGAGATCCGTTACTTAAAAAATCTACCATATATTTTAGGCAGTTTGGTTGTCGCTGTTGAGGGCGGGTAGTGTCAGGGCCTACAAGAAGTGAGTTATTATATCCAGAATGATTGAGAAGCTTCCTAAGTTTCATAAAATCATGTGCTAATGTCTGTGGACTTAAACTTTTATTGAATACATGTCGAAATGAGTTTGGTTCATTACCAAGCTGCCAGTCTATATCAAATTTTCTCTGGGCAGAGTATTTAAGGATTTCTATAGCATTTTGTTGACTCCATTCATGTTCATCACGGAGTAATACATTGAAGGCGAATAGTAATTTAAGACCACTAGATTTACAAAAATTATTTATCTCTGTCCATTTTTGTCCTGTCATTATAAAGAATGGTAGAAATTTGTGTCTGCATAACTTTTTCAGACTTGAACATACCGATTTAGTGGCTGGGGAGTGCAGGCAATGTTCACATGATACAGGTGTAATATCTTCAGCACTAAAAATTAAACGTTCCGACATAGTACCTCCGAGACGCAGTCTAGCCGGTGAAAGTGCTGCAGCGAGATTAAGGAATCTTTTATTGGTGAAATCAATTTTGTCAAAGTTCTGAATCTCCGAAGCATCGATTCCAACACTCAGATATCCATCAGGAATTTCAACTAACGCCTTTTGCTGTTCTTCGATTGAAATATAGCATCTTTCACCTATATTATATTGTACAAATAAAACAAGTAGAACAATATTGAAACAAAATACTATTCCACACACAGCTATTAAGCGCTTATTAGACAACATCTTTGCTTCTTTCTTTCTTTTTTAATTTATATGTACATAGTTAAATTCTTTAACTATTTTTTAAATTATCATTACTTTGAAAAGTAATAACTTCTTAATCAAAAATGCATATTTGACGCCCGCAATCCACACCCTCCAAGATTAGGTAATTTGCTTGGTAAATACGCTCCACAGCGCTGTTAATTGTTAAACTCTTTAGGATATATTTACAAAAAGTGAACAGTGAATTTTAAGCAGAGTCCCAAAGATTAGTATGATAAATGATAATACGGGCACAGTCTATTGCTGGGCCTTAACTCTCAAGTCTGAACTGTGAAGTTAGGTATTATAATTTATACTTTTTACCAGTATATAAATGTATAGTCTATGGTTTATACTTTATACGATTCAATATACTACTCTATGGCAGTGTTAGCAACCTGAAGTGGACCGACTATCGTACGCCGGGGCGTAAAATTATCGTACATGGATCGAAATTATCGTACTTTTTGGGATAATGTCTATTACAGATAAATAAATCATATAAATTGTAATATTGATATGCATGCAAGTACTCTATAGTTTATCTTTTTTAAACCACCGCTTTCAAATCAACAGAACACTGAAATCCAAATGTTTTACACGTGGCACAGACCGAACTTTTTGATTCCCTTTCCACTTTAACTTCAATAAATGCGCCAAGGGTAAAATTCACTCAGACAAAATTTCACTGTTCTTATGCAAGTTGGATACATAATCGAAATATCGAACTTATATTCTTTTGTTCGCATTGGTAGATGCTATGCTAATCAATAAGAAAGCGTATACAGCAGGCGCTGGATAAAGTTACAGTATCGGCAGTGGTGAAACTTAGCATAGGTAATCGTAAGAACCAATAGGAATAGAGAACTTGTATTTGCCGGTATTTTCCCAAGACTTAATTGGACAAAATAAATCATGCTAATTCGATTTAGACTATCAGCGCATGAGTGAAATAGTATAAATTCTCAAATTTTGCATCATGATAGAAATTATCGTACAATCTGCGTACGATAATAGTATGCTATCGTACATCGTACGTAGGCACAAAATTATCGTATGTGTACGATAATTATCGTACGGTTCCGAACACTGCTCTATGGTGAAGTCTAAACTGACTACTGAGTGCTTCGTCAGTGTTGCCACCTTGTTATTTTAAAGAGAGCAATTAAGCAAAATGGGCTAGAAAAGTCTACTATAAATTAAAGCGTATGATCACAAATAATGTAGTCACGAGTATTCGTGATATTTTTCTGGTGTGATTATTATTCTGTAATATAACTGCAGTGGCTAATCAGAATATTCAGTACATAAAACTCTATACATAAAGATGTGGACACATATTTTTTTTGGGACTAAGGAGTATAAAAATGCTTTGAATCATCAGAAAAGGGTTCTGCCCCGAAAACGATTAAGGAGGCAACACTATACTATGAACTCAATCTACCATGGACTGTTTTCACTAATCAGTACCACAGATTAAGTAGTTACGCAGTGACTAGTTCTTAATCTGTACATTCTTCACATCTTTCTTCATCTTTACATTCAGTACATTCTATGAATTATTAGGTTACCTACAATTTGCTAATAAATGCTAAATTGGTGTACATATTTACATAACTTTCGCCATATTTATACTTAACAACATTATAGGTACAACATTTCATAGCTATGCCGTCAATTTTTAATTGAAATTCAACTTCTCCACAAATCGGGTAAAACTGTGCTGTATAGTATGTCGAATATGTCCATGATGTAATGGTGGAAACCCTGCTCCCCCTGTGAAGAGGAGATGACGGAAACAGTAGTTTTCGAGAATTTTGCAATTGCAGTTTAAGAGGCTATGTCCGCCATCCGCCCTTGCGTGTTGTAGCACTGTCATTTATGGTCGGCTCCTGTGTTCCTCCACGCCTCTTCCTTTTATACATACTCTAGGAATAGGACAGACAAACTACGTGGAATGGGGGGTGCCATGATCCTGTTTTGGGTATTAATCAGATTGATTGATTGATATCCCTTTATTTGCACCAATACAAATAAATAAATGCAAAAGGACACTTAATACAATTACGTGCAAAATGGTAGCCTTATCGTTAAAATGGCGATCTCTTCCACCTTGAGGATTAGAGATGTAGAGATTGATGGTACACAACACCAGTTATATTAAAAATCTTTAATTCAAAATTAATTCTATTTTTTATGTCAATATACTGTTATATCATCACAGTTAACATACCAATAATACATTCAATCTTATTTAGACACCAAATATAATGTGTGTATATCAAAATTGAATTAGATAAAAAAGATGTCATCAAATTGAATTAAATTCACCTCTTCCGTCAACGGAACTAAAAAAGCAGGCATTTCAATTAATTACAACCAACAGTGTTTTAGGCGCCGCTTCACATTTATGACGCGGTTGGGAAGGGGCCACGCGTTGAGCATTCGGGATAACCAATAAACTACGTACCTACTAATGTTAACTTGCTCTGTGAATAAAATGTTCATAATGAATACTAAACATATAAGAAGCTGTGGTAGCTCAGTGGTCAGGACCTCGAACTTAAAATCGATAAGTCGGGGAGGCGATTCGAGACCAGGCGAGCGTGCAGGAAATAAATTGATGTTTAATGTTATCTGCGCATGTGGATAATATGACCTCTGTTCAAAACAGTGAAGAAAAACGTCGTATGAAAACCGGCATATCCAAGAAACAAAAGTTCGAAGCCGCACTTGTCCAGCGTGGTGGATTACGGCCTGAACCTTCATAGAAGGCCTGTGTCCAGCAGTGGGAACATATATGGGCTGATGACGATATATTATAAATATATACGATAGCAATACCATAGTATATTATTTTTTGAAGAAATAGTAGGTAGGTACCCTAGCTCTATCTACAAATCCAGTCGGCCTAGTATTTACTATCAAGTTGCCATGCCCATGATTCGACGCTAAGAACCGCCATATTCGTACAAATCACCCAATTTTTGTCATCCTCTTCCGGTCTATAAATTATCGCTATCTCTTATTTTATTGTCATGGCTGCTATCGGGGAAAACCTCAAAATCGACATAGAAGCAATCCGCAAGCATTATCTTGTAATGTGTTAGATAAGCGACATATTGACCCAGGTCACAAAAGAAGCGCCGCTCTAATTATGCGCCTGGCCCGGCAACGGGCAGCCGCCGAGGGGGTCGCGGACGTATTTTAATCAGCTCCCGTGGCCCCTTCACTCAAGTGGCTAGACGGAACACAGTGGGGTTTTGGTCGGTAAGAATCCGACATAACCCACGGCTCCATCCCCGTGGGGCCGTGGGTATCTATGCAAGATTTCCCCACTATAAAAAAAAAAAGGTCACAAAAGAAGTACCACACCACAAAAGATCGGCGTAAAATAGAAGCACTCTTTTGTTTTTCGTTCAGTGGACAGTGAGTGGGGAAGCAGGAAGTCCCTATCCTTTTCCTCACCTTTTCCAGTCCATTCCTCATTTTTATACTATTTTTACTTAATATCAATTTTTTATAAGTATTGTTAAGTAAGTAATCAACCTTCTAAGTTTTGACTAATTATATTCCAAGGGCAAGTGAAACTCAGTTTTAGCCATATTAATAATTTATTTCAACATCTTAAGAAATGAACATCAGATATTTTTATTGCGAATATTTAAGCTGAGTATACCATATTTACTTATTTCATAAGTAGTTATGTAACATAAGTAAGTATAAAAAGAGTTATAGTGACATATTACAGATCTATGGTACCTAATTGGTAATAAATGTTGAATGTATTGATAAGAGAGACTACAACAATAACTAAGTATATTAAAAATCAGCATTAACAGTAAAATCGCAAAACATTATATTAAAAAAATATAATTATAATTAATAGAGAACAAAATTGTGTAAAATTTGTCATTAAAATAAATTATTTGACTTAATATAATAAAAGGCATAAGTACCAACAACATAAATTATGTATAAAAATTACACTAAAGAGTAAAGACTACCTGATTATTCATAATCAAGATTAATCTACACGTCACTCGAATAAAACTTAACTGAGCCAATATGTAATTATGGATTATAAATATGTGACAATCTCTATATCCTATTATTATGGTACTCCCCGTTGTGCCTAATTTTGTATAATTTTGGGAGGTACGTAACATTTATAGTTCATCGTGTTTGGGTCCTGAGAATTCTTCGTGGCTGATGAAACCATTCTTGTCTTTGTCTTCGTGTTGGAATATTTCTTCGACTAGCTTGTCATGGCTCTCCAGCATTTGTTTGATGTCTTCGCTAATTTCAGCGCCGTCGGATGGAACCATCTGCTTCTTTAGATATTCGCTGACCTGAAAAATGAAATATTGTTTAGAATAACAAAGATTTCATTTGGTTAAATAAATTATTAAACACTTTTTATACATTATTTTATATAACGCCATCTAGCAAGTCAAGCTTATACTATTATTTATTGTAATAAGCTGACCCGTGTAACGTTGTTTTGCCAATTGCTATATATATATATATATATATATATATATATATATATATATATATATATATATATATATATATATATATATATATATATATATATATATATATATATATATATATATATATATGTAGTGCTTATAATATTAAAATTGAATATTTGATTTCAACTTGATTCATAGTGACAGACCGGTTCACAGTCGCACAGTTAACAATGAGATTTTTAAGCAACCAGCTCGTTGGTCTTCATAGAAATTACAGGGGTTATTACGTGTCTTTTCAGATTCGGTTAGTCCCATCACCCGTATAAGCGTGAACTGACCTCTTCTCGCGATAGCACCGAATCACGATCTGTATCCATGGCCAAGAACGCTAACTCTATACTCACTTCTTCACGGGACAGCATGTTGTCCTTGTCAGCGTCGATCTCTTTGAATACGTTTGTTGTTGGGGGCGAGTCGCCAATGTTGATGAGTTCGACTTCGAAGTGGAGGGTGGCGTGGGGTGGGATCACGTTGCCGGCCCCGCGCTCTCCATACCCGAGCGACGATGGGATCACCAGCTTACGCTTTTCACCTGAAAATAATGAAGTTTTTTTCATTATAACACAATATCGCTTATTGACTTTTTTTACTAAAGACGGATCTTAGAGCGGGCGTACACGGACTGCTCGAGCAGTTAACGGCTGAGCGACGTACACGGACCGCTCAAGCGGTCGGCGTTGACTGCTTGAGCAATCGGTTGTTGACTGCTCCAGCTGTCGCTACCAACCGCTCGAGCAGTTGAATTTCTACCGCAGTCTAGTCATAGGCCAGAAGAGAAGGGAGGGGGAGGTCGTAAAGCTGTCGACTGCTCTAGAGCCGCCGACGGCTCGAGCAGTCAGTGTATGCCTCGCGACTGCTCGCGAGCGGTCGACAGCACGATGGAATTTCATCATGTAGTTGACGGCTTGAAGCGGTCGCGACTGCTCGAGCAGTCGTGTGTACGGCAGCGAATGAATGGTTATAGTTCACCGTGCGGTCGCGGCTTCAAGCAGTCGGTCATAACTGCTTGAAGCGGTCCGTGTACGGCTGGCCTTAATCGCTAATTCAAACTAGAACTCTAAACTTAGCATTCCTATCGTATTGTAACTTACAACGAATGTTAATGAGCAGTTTATTTGTAACACTTTCACCGTTAGATACGAACGTCATCCAAGACTGGTATATGCTATTATATATGTACCACGGGCAAGCTGGGGAGATCGGCTAATCTAACATACTTAAAAATCATTTCTAACTCATATGTTCCCAACCTAATTCTTACCACTAAGATACCTATTTGTTAATCACTACATGGTTGTATTCGTTATAAAAATGTGTCTGACATTTAAATATCGTACAGAAAATTACTTACCGACACACATGTCGACGAGACCCTCATCCCAGCCTTTGATCACCTGACCGGCACCAAGTTGAAAAGTGAAAGGTTGATCACGGTCGTAGCTGTAACGAAGAAAAGTTAGTTATAACATAGACAGTCATCATCATAATAACGTGCGTTTATCAACCATACTGTAAAATATAGCAGATAATGTAAATAGTATGTGGTTTTTAAATATTAGCTGGTTAGTGAGTTTGCTTAGTAAAAAATATTATAGAGTTGATATAGTAGTAGTAACTTTACATGCATTTTGTCAATGCGATCGGGTAAAAAGATAAATAGGTTCCGAGAATGACTATTACATAGGCCTTTGTTCCGGAATACTGTATACTGCGTCGAATACTGTGTTATATCACACAGATTCTATACAAAACTACCCACCGAAAGTTTATATTTTAGCATTTTTATATACGAGTAACTTTGATTAAGAAAAATAAAGTAGCAAATATTATAGACATCCGTCCCAAATATAAGGTACCCTACTATTAGGTACATTCTTCATACTATTACGAGAAAATTGTGAAGTGGACTGAATTTTGAACAATGTAATTTCAAATTTAGGTGTACATATAGCGTCTGCATGGAACCTATCTTATAACCGTTATATCATTTAGCTGGTGATGACACCAGGGAAATTGGTTCTACAATAATTTTAACCTCAATAGGTACCTTTGTTTTACACAAAGGGTTGAATGCGCTATTCAAAGATGTATAGCAAACAATGCGGCAATTTCTTGTATAGAAATTAGTACATTGAAAACAAGATATTTATATCTATTAATAAAATGTATGTATCTATTTGTGTTTATTAAATATATTAGTATTATACTATTTATTTAACGAAAATTATTAATATGGCGCAAATAATCTACCCAATAATCAATACGATAATTAAAAATATTGTTCTGATTATTCCCGCTAATCTTTGAATAAGATGTGAATGCTGTAACCACAAAAGCATGAATGCTTCCTTTTAGTTATATTTTACATAATATGTTTGTCACTTGCGACGGTTTTGTTGACAATTAAGCCCTTTATTTGGATAGTGATCGAGGACAATGGCCATACTTAATTAAAGCCACCGACACTGCCGCTTATATTGAAATTGCAACGCTAATTTAAAAGCTATACACACTCTATTTGATATTAAACTATTTTATTTTTATGCTTTACAATCATATCTCCGCTACAATTTCTAATAGACGCAACTATCCAACTAAAGGAAGCTTTTATAGACATTTCAGTAATTAAGAAGTTGCAACATTCCTTTTCCTTATTTTTCGTCTGGTTGAGCAATTGCTTTCCTTGTTTCGTATTTATTAACATTGCGTAGATCCGACGTATACAATTCAAGATGGAGTTTTATCTCTTATTTTTTTGAAGCTAATGGGAATATGTAATAGATATTTAACTAATAAATATACAACAAAGTCCTAGGAAACGTCTCTGTGAGCATTTTTTAACTCTTCCATGAGGAGGTACTTTTAATTACTAAACAAATCTGAGTTCTTTTAGTCTTTGACTTTAGCTGTGAAAGTCAGTGACTTCAAATAAATGTAAATTGTTTAAATGTAATAGGAATCTTCTGCAATACGTTTCGCAACAACGTATATCCGTGAGTTTCTTCACTTCACTTCACCTCACATCACTTTCACGAATCATCAAGTAGGTGCCTGGTTATGTGCATCCTTGTGTTACGTAGTTTAGGACACTAAACATATACTATGAATATTAACTAGTGACGCAATGAACCATTGGAATGTACTTGTTTGATATTTAGCAATGTGGCTAAATATAGCTTCCTAATTGCATCAGCTATCAAAGGCTTTGGAAAATATATTAAAGGCATTTTTCAAAGCTATTCAAATATTGCATACTCACATACGAATATGTAATGCTATTTTAATTAAAGGTACTTTATGTAGGTATTAATTCACGTCAGAACGCGGCACTGAGCTTAGTAACAGACAGTTATAAGATTGCAGGTGTCTGAAGTTGAAAGGAACAAAAAACATTGCACTGAACGGCTTTATATTAAATGTTGCATAATTTTATCTAAATGGCATGTAGAATATTATTGTCTAAAATATATTTTAACAACTCAATATGGGCATCAAATGAAACGGCTTGACTAATAAAATACTACTACAAAATCAAACTCACGATGAACAACAATTGAAGGGTTAATCTATATATTTACACAACTTAGGTATAACTCTCCGTCTCTAACAGTTTTTACTTTTAAATACTCTATTCGGGCGGAATCGGGGCATGCAAATAGAATACAATATAAGTGAGTCACAACAGAATTCTCTGTTATCGATGGTATTAATCTTATCGTTACATTAAATAAAATATTTTGTCAATTGTAACAAATAACAAGTCATCTTGGTAAAACATGGGCCTCCGGCCCGTTGCTTTAAAATCTTTTAACCACAGCCCCAACACTATATTAAAGACAAAAACAGACAGTACAGGTTTCAGCTAGAAAAATAACTTGCGCGTGTAATTGAAAAATTAAAACTCCCGACGTCTGTTTAAATATTACTGAAAAACCTCCCCGTAAATAGACAGTTCCTGTTTTAGTATAAATTCAATGTCCACCTTAGCTAAGGATCTATTTTAACCAAACCCATGCTCTTGATAGAATTTGCTTACGATTATTGGGGACATTACTACGAAGCTGCGAAAGTGACCTCGCCAATGAAAGTGTTACGGTCTATACGCTGAACAAGCGAAGTGAAAGCCATGTAGGTGCAATTGTTCAACTCTCTCCTGACAATGAGACTCACACGATATTACATCAGATAATAAAATTGTGACTTGCAAGATGTGATTCCGTATTAAATTATGCTGAACTTAGTTTTTATACGGGTCTCTTAATCCGGTCACATAAGAACAAAAAATAAGAGTGAAGCTACATGAATTCCTGTTTAAATTCAATTTTCAATTCTGAAAATTTCGCGATTTTTCAAAATATACTAAAAATAACAAGAAGATAAGGAAATCTACACAAGAATTGGCAAAAAATTGTACTTTTTGCGTTTTTCACCGAAACCATAAAAGTTGTAATCCTAGATTGCTCAAGAGATATAATATAGTACACAAAAATACTCGCCAAGTGAATTCCCTATCTATCTATGCTTTATAATAATACCCACAAAGCTGAAGAGTTTGTATATCTGTTTGACCACGATAATATCAGGAAATGCTGGTTCAATTTGAAAAATTCTTCAGTGTGAGATAGTTCGAATATTAAAAAATCATTTTTATATAATACTATTATACTTCACTGTAAAAAATTACAATCATAAATAAAAAGATATCAAAGTGTCAAATTGAAATTAAAAAACATTACGTTTATATTACTTTTATTACCACTTGAAAACAAATGTGATTTACAGTCGAATATTCTAGGTATTTTGTCTGTTAATGAGTTATCCAAATAGATCGTGTATTGAATACAGCAATGTCTTAAACAAACATCAGCCTTGAGTTACATTACTTTGCTTCACATATATTATTATTTAAATAGCATGAATAAAACAAAAGATATTTGCTGAAGTAATGGTATTGGCTCGGCATTATTAAAGTTCATCACAATAGACATGTATAAAAGAGAAAATTTAATTAAAAACATTTCTAATAGTAGTGTACCTTAATGACTGCTCCGTTTCAAAGGCGATGTTATAATACGATGCCAGGAACTCGTACAAAAATGTTTCAGTCAATTATCTTAGATACAGTTCCTGGATATTGCAGTATTCGTTATAATGTACCTGATCAGATAACATAATGTTTTTCGCTTTTGTATACATTTTAAACGTTCATCTTGGTTCTCATAATTAAGGTGTAATTTTCTATTAAATCAATTAGTTCCGCTGACGTCACGGTTGAGTGAAAGTAGTAAGTCTGGATATCGTCTAAAACTGGTTAGGATTCCTATATATATATGTTATAGAGACGAGTTCTTCATAGATTACGTGTTCAAAATTTTAATGATCATTTTAGGAACACAGTATATTCGAGGTCATTTGATTGTGAACTGGCTTTACTTAAAGAAAAAATATACTTAACCAGTTTTAGGGACTCGGGATGGAAATGATAACTTACAAATTTAGAATTTTAGTAGGAACATTTCAAATTTCACAGCATAAGCGGAGGTGCGAATCCATAACATTTTCCAAGGATTTTCCCCTTCGAAAAGTGCTCAACGAGGCTTAAGAAGGTATCACTTCAAAAAGAAGATGGATACGCTTTCACACAAACTTGGGCATAACTGTAATAGGATGTAAATAGTGTCAAACAATAGAGTTAATATTAGATTATTTTATATGACAAATTAGGTTATATAACTACATATATACTGTCAACAAAAAAGTATAGGTCAACTTTTACGTGAGCAATAATTTTTTTTTAAGAAATAGTTAATGGTAAATAAGTGCGGTAAACATACAACTAACACTTGGGCAAATAATAAATTGACAAATGAGTTCCAAAATAGCAATCGAGCTGTCATTGTCACTCAAAAGTAATTAATTGAAAACTAAATATGAATCGTTACTTTGTATATTTTAAAGGTCTAATAAATATAATTACGCTAATCTAAAAAATAAGATCTACAATATAAATAATAAAGTAATATAGAAGACCGAAAATAGATTGGGATTATATTAGTAATTCACACTATTTACTACACAGTTATTGCACTGATTTGTATATGTGAAATTTTTATTAAGGTATATATTAAATCTATGTTTTAGTACGCTTATATCACTACAAATAAGGAACTAATAAAAATATTCCATGTCCAAACACTTTAATAAAAAACAATAATAAATTGACAAGAACTAAATAGCAGTGAAACTCATAAATAACTATTTTTATAAAACCTGCATCACGTTTTGCACGATAGCCTTTGAACGCGGTTGCTGGCTGTGAATTTTTCACACGGCCACCCTAGCCACCCCCACTTTATTTAATAATATATAAGACAGACTTCGTCACATCTTAAAAATATAAGCTTTTGCTTGCATGTGTATATTTTTGAAAATTATTGCACCTCACTTATACACAAAAATAGTAGGTTATGATGAAAAAATTTTGGGTATCAGAACCCGATATATAAAGATATACGCGTTGTTTGTTTGACTGTTCCCCAACCAGGACATTGCATTTAACAAGGGACAAATATAACTTGTTGCTCTGTTCTTTACTTACTTATTCAGCATATGGATTGCATTAATTATTATTATTGAATGAGCGACATGAATTAGGGGTTCGAGTACCCAGTATTTATTGAAAATATCCTCGAATTAAAAAGCGGCGATCGAATTCAGGACAATGGCAGGAACAGCGATAACATCTCGCTGAATTTTTAACCACGCGGTTAGTGTAGGAATCACATGTGTTAGCCGAAACTCTCAGAAACATACAAATTTAATATTTATACCTGACAACACCTTGTTTCACTGGGTTATGAGACGTTGCGAATTTGCTAACAACTTGGTCTCTTGACAGATTCCAGCTATTATTATTCATGTGTTTAATATGAATTATAACGTTTTTACTAGTAGAATAAACGCAAAACAATTATTCAACAAGTATTGAGTGAAAGTTTTTTTATAATTTTATGCAGTACTTCAATGGGTGGAAAGTAGAAACTTAAAGTGCGCCCGGGAGCGTGAAATACCTTTACCTCAAAATATGCTGTCATGAATAATTAAGCGTAAGCACTTAGATATCCAAAAGAGGTAACAATTGATATTAAATAACCATCAATGTACCCTATAGTATTCACCCTACGAACCATTCGTTCGTAACAAGTTTATGTTTACATCTAGGTCCATGTTGTATATGGCAAAAAATTATAATTAGTAATATAATTAAAATAAGTAGAGGAAATAAATAAACTTTTTAAAGCGATTGGATTTTTTTTCTTAAAGATTAAAGAATAAAATTTCATAGACAAATAGACTTGAAAAAAGAGCGAAGTACTACTAAAATAAACTCACAAACAACATACGAAAAGGTAATTTATTCTTCATTATAGAGAACAATAAGAAAAATATCATGTAATTGTTTGTCACGAAGGCATTAAATGCAATTCAAAAGGAAATGTTTGGAGACACTATTATTTATAGAAACCAATAAGAATGTGAACTCTCAGTATCGACTCTGTCAATTACAGTTCCTTGACTAGATCTAGACACACAAATGCACTTTTAGTGGTTGTCATTGTATTATGTATGAGACCACATGCCGAAGCATTCTTGGGGTGATATGAGTAAAAATAACGCTGGATGCTCTTGTGCATTCGTTGATTCTCTGCATTACTAATACTACATACTTTGTTTGAGGGCTACGTGACGTAAGATACATTTTAATAAGTGTTTTCTATAATGTAGTTAGAGAATTCAATGAAGTATTTATGTTTGGTGCGATGCATTTTTATATTTATAATAATATAAATGGACAGCGATAGCAATAGAACGAGGAAAAATATTTCGCAATATATTTACTTTTTAACTGAGGTTCCCGAAATCAACGGGAGTCCTCTACGAGTAGCGTAAATTTTTGTAAAAACGCTTCATCCTTAGGGTAATTTTGTAAGCTCTTTCTATTGACATAATTAGTTTATTTTTAACCCGACCTTAATCATTCTCGTTTCATTTTGCGGTTTTTAAGAAAAAACTAAGTAAACATTTTTTTTACGATAGCATAATGACATTATAAAAGTTGGTCTATTCGTTAAAAAGTAGTACACAAACTGAGCTTTCGTAATCATTAATGTTTTCCGAGTTTAAGTACTATAACACATAACGACTGAAGCCCATACGTCTTAAAGTGTATCAATGTGGATAACTTGTCAGTTTTAAATACAATTTGAGAATCACTTAGGTTTGATGGCACGTCGATAAAAAATAACTCATGCAAAATTACCTGAGCTTTGACATATTTTTGTAAATGCAGAAATATTTGTTGGGAACCTTTATGGTTTGCTTCGATGTGTCTGTGCACAAAGCTAACGCGATAACTTCGCTATGCTACGTCTGTACCTCGGGTATAAAGGTTCGTATATTTTATAGAAAATATATTACCTACGTACCGTCCTCTTTTAGTCACTAACAATGTTATGGCTAGGACATCACAAAGACTTTAAAGCCCGCCGATTTATCCATAAAAGAATTTACTGAAACACAGCAAACTACCACATTCTATAAGTAGGGATATATTACGGTCGTCGGATATGTACGGTATTATACTTCTTTGTAAGAAGCATTTCTTTCGCTTTTAAAGTAACATTCATGGTTGACAATATTTAATTCAAGGAAAATGGTCCATGTACGTATGAAAAGAATCTATTCAGGATAGAAATATATTCAGAATTGTGCTCAAAAATGACTATCCTTAATATTTTAATAATAATTGTAATTTTTGTATAGCTCTCAGTTCAATAGACGTTTTAGACTGACATGGAGGCATCAGGCACGTACATCTAAGCCATAACCCGAAGAACGATGCATCTTCCCCCCATATTAATATATCATTTCATCGTAACTAAGTGAGACGGACAAATTGCTCACTACTTTATTTAGTATTTATTGGACCGAAAGGTGTGTGATCAATCAAGCGAAAGGCTCTGTTATAGTTGACTATTAATATTTTTTGTGATAATTGCATACATCGGATTAAATTACAGAAACGTTTTATATACACGGCTCATATGAGTAGAATCAAGGTACATAGGTGGAATAACTTAAAATGAATGCATACATGCCTTTTAATCATTCCTATATTATACATGTATTTAAGATTTGGAATTGTAAACCTCAAAAGTACCTTGTATTAAAGCTGCTATACGGACGGCTCATTCATCAGTAAATTTTACCTCTCAAAATACGCTATAGAACTTTCAGAGCACGATATTCGAAGCAAACGTTAACTAGTGATGAGATGAAGCTCTATTTACCGGAGACTTCTAGTCGATCAGTCAAAAGCTTAGAGGACGTCTATAGATTTGTTCATCATTACACGTACGTAATTTGTTATAAATAGAATATTCGTTTATGAAGAAACGTTACAAGCCCGAATATGGTGCACCATAACAAAACAAAAAAGAAAATACTTACGAGCGAAAGCCATAATAATATATTATCATTTTTTTCTGGAGCCCTACGTCTGAGGGCATACTTTTTAAAAAGTAAAAAATGTACAAACAGTGTGCAAAATAACCGTTTATCTTAAGCATATGTCAAGAGCGGCTTAAGTTAACTTAGTAGGTAGGGAAATGTTAAGGAAAAAACTCACTCACACGTTTACCTTGAATATGTTTCCCTTTTTTAATAAATGCATGTCACTCGCGTAATGTTTAAAATTTGTTTATCTTGTTATAAGAATTTTTATTTGAGTCTTTATCAAGCTAGCTTTTCGACCTGGCTCCGCACGTATGAGGTTTTAGCACTAATATATTATAGATATAAGAAGCCGAATCTAAGCGGACACAAATTCCACGTATCAAGTATCATTATAATCCGTTCAATCGTTCTTGAATTAAAAGTGGTGTAATTAGCACGATTTCCTTTATTTAAATTATATTAACAATTATACACGTTTGACATAGAACTTAATCACATTATTATTGAAAATTAATGGCTTAATAATTAATTTCGATACAATATGTTTGATATAATAGTGGCAACTATTTGTTGGTCATTGTGAATCAGAGTATTATTAAAGACTAGCGGTCCGCCCCGGCTTCACTCATGGTACATTATAGCCTATAGCCTTCCTCAATAAATGGGCTATCTAACACTGAAAGAATTTTTCAAATAGGATTTTTCCTTAGTGCCTTCAAACGAACAAACTCTTCAGCTTTATAATGTTAGTACAAATATGATAATAATGTGTAACAGTGCAATGAAGTAATGTTTAGAATTTTTGGCTATCAAATAGTGAAAGCGTTGTTGTAGCACGTCGCGGTCGGCAAACGCGTTATACCTTTACCGCGTGGAAAAGTGCTCTTAATTATTAACGTCGACGAGCCACTTCGCAAACGTGCCGCAAGAAACCGGCTCATGATACGTTAAACAGGCGTGATAGGCTGGAAAGGAGCTTCCTTTAACTGCCTACATTTATTCATCTTTAATATTTAGGATTTTTACAACCCTGATGGAAAAGGCTGGTTTGAGTTAAAACTCGTCGCGGCGGCATAGCTTATTTACAAATTGTCACGAGTGCCGAATTCAAGCCACAATAGATGAGATACATTTTTAAACATGTTTTTTTACACACATTCGTCTGGGTCTTGGGCCAATCGCCCGTAATAAAATAGGCAAAGATCGCACACAACCGTCGTTCGTGTATTATTCAAAGGGGTGGAGGCCACATGTGTCCACTGACAATTCACAGTCGACCGGAAACTGTTTTCCTATAGAAACTGTAATGAAAACTCAGTGCCGCGCCTGGCTGGCTTCTGCACTGTACAAAATTTTTATGCGGAAGTACGCGCACCGATACATCAATCGTTCAGATTTACGTTTCCAAAGAGAGTGAATAATGTTCGGCACATGTAACATATCTTTTTATTATACATAGAGTTAAACTAAATATATAAAGTTGGACGATGAACGTATAATACTGGTATTCAAGGGAGATGCTTTGTAAAGTTTTCGTAAGAATAGATTCGGAATTTGAACTTTTTGATAGAACGTTGGTCGCAGATTTGTCCACACAATACAATAATTTTTATTCTAATTTAAACATCTGTTCTAATCTCGTGTTGAACAAATTAGAGTTATAAAGTCGGCGACCTTTTTGTTAATTAGTTTTATTTATGAAATCGACAAAGTAAGTCATTAACTTGCAGTTATTTGTGGATACAATGCAATTTTTTGTTGTAATTTGGCATATAATTGACATTATTAAAAGTCAATATCATATGTCATTTGTTAATCTTTTGTTTCATTTATTTAAGCATTCATATTATTTCATTCAAATTTATAATTGTTTGTAATTTTGTACGAACCAAATGCGAAACCTAACCTGGGTTCTAAATCCGTCTTCGTTTCCATTTTTTAAATATGTGTTTAGAGTCTAGAGAATGTCACCTAAGGGTACTTTTTACCGCGGTGAAACATCTCATTCGCATGGGAATTTTCTTTGACGACGCGGGCGAAGCCGCGGGCGGTACGCTAGTACTTGTCGTACGAGATAATATCCTTAACAATATAGCATATCACTGGTACTGTCTACGGCGGCGAAACTTTTTGAGGGCCACATTAATTGTAGGACTCCCTGAATGGGTTGAATGAGAAACAACGTAAGTAGGTTAAATATGAAAGAGCTCGGTAAGTTTTAATTCTGTCGATTCAACTTCTTGGATGGCACGTGTTAATAATTCAGAGGCTGAGGGAAAGACCGCATCGTTACCGGCGTGCCACGCGGTTACCGCTTCACTTCTTAGAGAATTACTTTTTTGCTCAAATCGATACTAAGGAAGTAGAAGGCTTGTTCGCTCCGTATACAGCTTTGCTGCGCTTTTAGACATCTAACGGATAAATATTAGTACGTAGGTATAAAGTGTATTTTTTCATTTATATGAATGGTTTGAATTGTCTTACATTATTGCATCTGAAACTATACTAATATTATAAAGTTGTGATTTTGTGACGTTGTAGGAGTAAACCACTGGACCTATTGAAGCGATTAAAAAATATTGTGTGTATTTTATTTCTTTTTTATTCCGGGTTGAGTCGGGATGGGTAATGAGTAAGTAGTATCTCAAATTGTCTTACTTTTCCGAAACAGTATGAAATTTCGGTTGTAAAGTATTTTTCTCCCCGAAGTGATAAGTTACACTTATGGAGTCAGCTGTTCCTTATATTTATAAAGAAAAGGCGGATTAGTAACAACACTTATGACAACAATGCATTGGAATGATATTTAGTGAAAACATTTTACTTGTTATTGTTTGTTACAAGTGTTATTAATTTTACATTCCGTAACTCCTCTCTGCTCCACCTCTCTGCTGAATACTACTTCAAACAATTGTTTCCAAAAGAGATTACACAATCAATGAGGATTTAACTACAATAGTGGTATTATTGGAATACATTTTACAATTGAAACTATCATGCAATAATATCGATTTTTAAAATAATAGTCTCGTGTATCATTTTACGTAGAATATTTGCGGCTACAGCAGATAGACAGCAGAATTTGGCACCAGGTTGTAATAAATTGAATGTTGCAGATGCAATATGATAATATATTATATGATACTTATTACTTGGCTCTGAATATTTATGGTCTCTATACATCTGAAAACTGTTTAGAATTTGTTTATTCTCTTAAATCATAGATGCTGTTACGCTACGTAAAGTAACGAATACATTTAGGTGATTAAATAAAATATTATAATAACAATCATAACTTAACCTTGGCTGTGTTTTGTGTAAAAAAAATACTAGTTTTATAAATGTTATAATGATAAATTTAATTATAGATATGATAAATCCATTTTAACATTTGTAAAACGAGTATAATATTTTTATTATATACACACTATATACTGTACATTGTGTACCCACAAAATTAATTTGATAGTATGTAATAAATAAAGAACATTAATGTCGACATCGACCATCGTTTACTGTTTAGGGAGAAGAGACGGATGCGCGACGAATTGGTTGTATTTTTTCGATATTAAGTATTAAACAGCGGCAAACCTCACCCGGCCTATAAACTGCGCCCGCCATGTATCACGCAGGCCTTTACGTCTCCCGTACCCTGCAATCTTACTTTATTACTTGTGCTGCGCCTATCTTCTCCGATTATTAATGTTATTCCGCCAATACACTATACGGAAACAACGTTCGATTCAATTTAAGAAGTGCTATGTTAGTCGTAACATGCATTGTAAGAAGACTTATTAATGGAGGCGGATGACCACGCTCAGGTACCCACCTTTAACGTAGCTGGGTACTGACTACAGATGCAGGCCTCAGCGGTAACAGCATCTAACAAAAAGCATACATCAGAATATATGTTTCCTCAAAAACAGACGCAAAGCCATTCAATTCGCAATCGCAGCGTTCGCAGTGCCTGAATTTCGTGTATGCTTTTTGATAGAAGTGAATAGTAATTTAGCTGCCTAATGAAACACATGAACTGGAAATTCATCAAGCATAAATAGGAAAGAGCAAAACTTCGCGTAGCCAGATTATAAAATGTATTTCTATATTTTTCTTAACAAACTGACATAAATAGACATGTACAGCTTGAAGCCATTCCGCAAGGAAAAATAGAAGTACCAATATTGATTTAAATTGTTACAAACTATTATATGCAAATGTATCTATATTATTGAACAATTGCATAGAGTTTTAATTTTAATTGCGATAAAAATATTATCTATTAAAAGGTTATCAGAGGCCACACTACAATATTGAGTGCCCGCTGCTGTGGATCTAAATTTAAAAAATATTTATCAATAACAGATAAATCAACCTTGGATAGCATAGAGGACATTCGTTAATTTTTGTTTCTATGAAAGCACTACCAAAAAGGTATAGACAGGTAATACACATACAAACAAATAAAACAAAAGCAAATATATATCTCGACTCGACCACACATAATTATTATGAGAAATATATGTGTAAAAAAATCATTTATGTACCTATGCAAATAATTAATAGCAATGAAAATTTAAATGGAAAACTAGACGGTACGACTGATCAGATAGAAACTAATAACAACCACGGAGTGCGATCTCTCGATAATATTGCATTATCACGGAGACTGATTTGTGGAATCGCGAGGGATTTGAAAGGGATTCAATCTCAATAACATAATTAAATTAGAAATGGAAAGACAATCTGGGCGTGAAAAATAATAAAATGAATACAATAAAGTTGGCGATCAAACGTTGGACTTTTCCACTCGTTTTATAAATTATTTTCTAAAGCAAATAGCTGTTTGACGCAGGTTCGGCCATGGTACATGTATAGTTTATGTCACTTAGTGTAGTTGCAGCTTTCTAATGGTGAAAATTTTTTTTTAAATCGGTCCAGTGGTTTTTGCGTGAAAACGTCACAAACAAAAATAAGTTAGTAAAGATTAATGATGATGTATGAACTATTGTGGTAGAAAGCATAAAATATGTTATTTGGCATTCATAAATTATAATTATGGGCATTTCTTAGGCCATTTTATATTCGAACTACCTTTTTCCCGCGGCTTCGCACGCGTTAATTCAAAATAGTTTTATATATGTTATTATAAATATAAACCTTCCTCATGAATCACTATTAAAGAAACCCCATCAAAATCCGTTGCGTAGTTTTAAAGATTTAAGCATACATAAGGACATAGGGACAGAGAAAGCAACTTTGTTTTATACTATGTAGTGATAACCAACCATTAATACCCACAATTTACAAGTTTATTAACTATATTGAAACATAGTTTATATTTCATGATTATCAAATAATTTAAACAATTGTTATTTTAAAGCAGCCTTACCTGCGCAGGTACGCATATGCATACGTGTAACAATATGACCTCTCCCCCAATGTACGAGATAGTACTTATTATGCAATGAAAATTCGAGTGTGTAGGTACGCTTGATTCCACAATAAATCATGGCAATCATGCTTTGACAAGTGAGCTGTATAATATACCTGTCGGCGGAGAGGCGATGGCACGTGCATAGCAAGATGTAATCTGATAAACTTCATCAACCGTTCCAATCGAGTCACTATAAATCAGCACAGTTTCATTAAATAACCTCAAAGCTTATGGCTAATTACTAGCAACCCGATTTTTAATGATATGACTAATCAATGAAACACGTTAGTTATAAATATCTATCTAATTTTATAAAGATTTACTGTTATTGTATACAATTCTACAGTTAAAAATTTTATAAGGCGGTTGTAAGATTATAATAGATTATTGCAATTTTATCTGCGCATTTTTATTTTATTCATAGGATTTCATATGCTTATTTCGCCGTAACAAGCATTGTATGTATGTTATCTTTTCTGGTCATCAAATATGACACCGAGAACGATTTCACAAAAATTCGTCATAATTCAATATAATTAAAAGTGTACTACAGGTTTCATAGACAAGTTATGTCATTTGTTATTTGTGATTGTCATAGCTGTATCTATATCTTTTCTTTTGCATGAGACGTCGAGTATTGTTTACCGCCACGCATTGAAGTAAAAGCAAAAACAATACGGCTAATAACAATGGAATAAATTATCAATTTGTTTTTCTTTAAATCAACTATTGAATAAAATATAAATAGAAACTAAAACTCACTGGTATAATTAATTATTAACTATCTATGAATCTTAAAGTCTGTATGGGATCCTTGTGGACATTGTTACAGATCTTACGTAAAATTCTCCATACTCTTTAAAATTATATTTATATTTATTTGGTACCTCTATTTTTTATTATGAATAACTTGTCAACTGTGTTTGCCTGTGTTAGTTACATTAATCATGTATTTCTTGTTCTATAAAATTAATTAATGAAAGTCGAAGCAAAATTACTAAACCCAAAATAAATAAAAGGGGAATATACTTACATTTGATCTGATTTTAGTAGATTGATGACATAAACAACCTCAAACAACTTATGCCCTTAAATAAGAAGCTAGCTAAAAATAGTTTATATAAGTACATTATGAAATCCATTAAAAATGATGACCTATAACTGGATATAAACTACAAGCAGAGTCTATTAAGTATACCGTCAGTTTTAGCTATTATTAAACACATTGTCTACAGCATTTCCAATATGCTTTCAATGAATACAATACATAGATGACGTCGAGCTGAAACATAATGCTGTCGTGTTGGTTATCACAAAGCCTTCAAATTGCGTTGGAAGCTATTGCAAAACAATACGCAATTAAATAAATTGGAAGTACCGGATAGAATATGTTAAAAATTCGTCACATTCGCTGTTTCTTTTAGAAATTCCTTCTTATATTATATATGCGATAGTAGCTCTCTCTGTCTGTCGCTTCCTCTCGACAAGTTATGTTTTTTACTTAATTTTTAACTAGTTGAATATATATTCAACTAGTAAAAAATTAAGTTAAGTAAATTATATAATTTAGATTTAAAAACATTTGATCTTCTTTTAAAAACTTCTTTTAAACTTTCAGCTTTAAAGACTTGTATACTTACTGTTCGCTGAGTTGTCTCTTATATCCCTCAATTCTTGTTTATTTATTATTTCATATATGATCTAGAGACAGATAACAGAGTCTACATAGAGCTGTTCGAAATTGCTCGGTATGTGTAAATGTGGCTCGAGCGAGGCAAGCGCCTGCGTCGTTAAGGGCGAGCGCCCGAGCTGCCGATCCACTGTGTGTCGGTTTTTGAGTTGCTCAAAGGCAGCTCTGTCATTTGCCACGAGTACTCTAGACTCAGAATCACGCCTTTATGAACGAAGAAATGATGTAGGCTTTCTTCGCGATGTACGTGTTCACGCAGATCGATCAGTTTCATGAGGCATTTGCCGCGTGAGAATGCGGTCCTCGAACGAGCGCGGTAGCGTGGGCAACATAGGAAAGTTGCTGCGCGTGCCCAGCTCGAACCATTTCACGTTTTCTTAGACAACATGGCACCACTCATATGCCTTGCGGCAGCTCGAGCCCGCCACGTCAGTATACGGCAAATGCCTTGCGAGGTTGATAGCTCTTTGTGGGCCGGCCTCTTGTAATTTAATAATATTATATTTGCTCTCACATTTAGTCGATGAAACAATGACAGTGGTTCGTATATGAATTCAGATCAGATTATTTTATAAATCATAATTATAGCCACAGATCATTACAGCTATCGAGAATCTTGCGAGAACTTTTGTGTTACTCAACAATGGAACTGTTTAAAGTTCTTTCACAATCTAAAACAATTGTTAATAACCGCAAAATGTACTACAACAAATCACACGAATCGTTTTTAATTTAAATATATACATTCATGTATATATACCACATGAAATGACCACCCCCGCTGTAAAGTTTTCGAAACGTCGGATTAAATAATATAACGAATAAATTGCATTTCAATTCCGTTAAAGAGAATTAATTTCTAAAAATAGGTAGAATTCGTTTGTGGCACTCGCCGGCCGCTGACGGCGGCACGCAACTGTAAGGAAAAAATCTTCGATTTGTTGTTATCGTATGTTTGCAGTTACGATAAGGTCGTCTACCTATTTCACTTCGCCCATGAATTTAAATCTATACGCTATTCTAATATGTTATGGGCCAAGTAGTTATCTATTATCAAAACTTCATTATTTTAATTGTCTAGTCATTATGAATATTGCTATGCGACCATTGAACAAATTCGTAATAATTGATAAAGCTATTTATTAGCTTTGTTTTAAGGGTAGAATACGCTTGGTGTGGAGCGGTACAAGAAGCATGTTACGTTGAATGCGAACCACCGCAAGAGCCCAGCGAGCGAGGTGAGCGTGCCGAAGACTTTAGGGCGTTTCCCACTCAAACAGAAACTTGTCGTATTCGGCTCGGCTTAACCCAAACCCTCGTCCAACTAAAACAAATAGTATTCGGTTCTGGCAGTCGCCGGCCCTTGTCCTAGAACGCTCGCTTCGCACTCTCATATTAGTCATTCTTATAATGCCCGGGCGTCATGTATAATGACACATTTATACTTGGTCTGTAGCTTTTACATTCATTTCATATACATATACTCGATGTTTTAGTGTTTAAGCCTCCGATAAAATGTTTATGATGTTTACATACATTGAATTTCGAAACACCTGCATAACTCGACTAAACTAATGTAATTTATTTTCAAACAAAATTTCGAATACGTAGGCACCTACCGACAGCCATTCCAATAGATAAAATGCAAATGATTACTGACAGATGTGATTCCATCCTGATTATATTGGTAATAAGTACTTGATTGGATCGTGGATCAATTTCTATTTACCAAATTAATTAACTAGATTCCCGTGGAAATCCCTCTACATTTCAAACTTAATTTTCTTTTGAGCTATTCGAAGCTTTCTCATTAAATTTCTATCGGTGAGGTCTGGATGGTCTAAAACACACGTAGAGTAATCGATATAGTTATTGTATAGAAGAAATTGTCCGGGATTGTGTGAAAAGGACTCTGTGAACTATCGTAGTACCTACTAATATTGTAGCTCTCATATAATTATCATTATGGGTTTAATTGAAGTTGCATATCCAACGCGAAATCATACATGATGGATACATAATATTCATTTTGCTCATCTTTTGCCTACATATATATATAATATTAGAAAGTTTGTTTGTTCGTTTAAACGCATTAATTTAAGAAACTTCTGAATTGAAAAATTCAGTGTTAGATACTCCATTTATTGAAGAAGGCTATAGGCTGTGTATGTACTACAGGCAAAGCCGGGGCGGACCGCTAGTAACAAAATAAATTGTAATTTTAGTTTTCCAAACAAATCAATATTGTATAGGCATACCTATACTGACACTTGACACAAAAAGTTCAATTCATATTTGATGAGCATAATATTTCGATACAAAGGGTATACTTTGTTATGAAAACGAATCTGAACTGCAATAATGGGTTTTTGTTTTTTTCGAATGTTGGGAATATCATATTCCTTTTTTTTTGGAGAGCAATCTCGGATTCGATTTACAAAACTATCACAGTGTTGTATTCGCGGTCATTGGAAAAAAAAGTCAGCGTAGATATATCGTGGGTCGTTATATATTCTACAGATAGATATACATGATAAATGTTAGGGGATGGATAGATACTACCCCTGACAACTATTAGTAACCAAATATTGATGTCATAATCGTGGATTTACTATATACCTGAAATACAACTAAAAACATAAAGGTTGGAGTCGTTAAAAATTTTATCGATTCTAATATGTTTTCTGAACGATTTGTTCATAAGGAAATAAAAGGCTTTTAAATTTAAATTTTTAATTGAAATTTTATGAGCTGCATAAACATTTTATAATGTAATATTAATCGATTTGTAATACTGTCATTATTCAAACAATTCTATTCAACTGGATATTATAATATAACTATTGTTATCTCTATTAGAAACTAGCAACAACGAGTTGGTAGATAATCTTTAACCATTTTTAATCAGTGCTTATTCATGAAATTGCATTTAGGTTAGTAAAATCCGTAAAAGCTAAAACCTGATGATGTAATAATTGTTAAAATACCCAAGAACTTCTTTAATATAAAAGTTAAAGCGTTCCACTTAGAATCTAACTTAAATTGCTGGATAATAGCATTGATATGAACTCTACGAGCTGGCGGTTGAACCAAAATGTACAGCACAGTATTAAATTAATACGTACAACGAAGTACTTTTGTGATCATAACGTAAATTAGCAGTTTTGGTTAAAGCATATTGTATTATAAATTCGTGAAACACGCTTCGGTGGCGGGCGGCGAAATAAATCTCCAATATTATTCTCATGTGTAGAATCGCTAGAGACGTTTTTCAACAAGTAGGTAGGTATATTTTTTTAAACCGTCGCGTCGCGCAAGGAAAATGTTTATTTTTTAAAATTTATATGGCATAGCAAAATCGGGTTGGAATAAAAATATAACCTCATATGTAACAGTGCACCTTTCTGATCTAAGAAGATTTTGCAAATAGGTTTTTCTCGTTTCATCCGGACAGAGTTGAGACGTGTATCTAATTTAATATATACAGGGAACTTTAGAGCTATATACGTCCTTACATTAACAATAATAAAACGACGAAATGTTTAAATATAATTATAGTCACTATCAGGCGGCCGCAGTGCCTATGGACCGTAATACAAACTGGCAGAGTAAAGCTGGACAAGGAAAACAAAATCAGGTTCTCTGCAGATACCTATGTCTATTTTTACATTCTACTACGTCATACGTATTATTTTGAAGTAAAGTTTAAGTCATTATACCTACTATAATAGCTTTTGAAACACCGAATATGTATTGCAGTGAATATATAAAGAAAACGGATTTAATTTGTTAATTTTTGTCATTATAAAGTTATATTCAATCATTCAACAAATATTCCTTAACAATATAATGTGACGTGGACTTATTATTATACCGTTAAAACTAATGGCCAATTAATTTTATGTAACATTCTTTAAGGACCAAGATACTGATATTCTCGGTATCGCACAAACGAGCCAATCTACAAAACTACCTTTCAAGAAATAGAGCTAATTAAGATGTTGTTTTTATTGCACCTACACTGTTATATTTTTGTTTCGTCTCTTGTAAATACAAATGAATATTGTTTTCAGAATTCTATCTCGTACCTCGGTTCAATGATCAGCGAACAGTTCTAACAAACACTTCAATCTAAAAATAAATTCAAATGTAATAATTATCTGTAATTGAAAGATAATACAGGATTCAATTTTATATTTTATATTTATCACAAGTATTAAAAATATTGAATCGGTGGTTAATAAATCGTAAAACAATACGCAACATGCTTGGAATGATTGCGATTAGTACCTAACCGTGAAGAATGCGATAGAATAACGGGTGAAGGAAAAATGTAATGTTTTCTGTAATGAGCTTGTGAAATATTTGTACTGCTAAAAATACACAATGCGCATATAAAAGTCAATTAAATAGTAAATACACTTTGTAAGATATATAAAAGGCTGTTTTGAGGCTACGACGCGCGCAATTAAATTATACACATCAGGAAGAGACGGGCGGGCGACACAACAGAATTCTTAATATTCAAACAAGATTACATTTTTCTTTTTGGTTTTATATCCACAAATTTAATTACGGTAAAAAGCGATAGCGGTTTGCGGTTTCGCGACACGAAACAAAATGTAAATAACTAAGTTATAAGTTTAAAATAACAAAATATTTTATATATCACAAAATGCGTAATGCTGTTGATAATGTGTTATTTGCACTTTAATCTGACTTAAACCACAAATTATTTCTATACTAAAAAGAATTGTGCTATCGATATACTCGTGTACTATTAAGAAGAAAGAGAAATTAGAAAGGTTTTTACGTTGAAAACATTGATCTGTACAATAAAGTGTTTATTCGTTTCTTTTATAAATATCAACATATAGGGCAACAGCTACTCAAATATATACTCTGTAAAATATTTATTCGTTATCAATATCCAATTTCGTCATTGCCTGTTATTAAAGCGAGGAACTGCATAAACAATACAAAATATTAATTAATATTCCGGAAGTCTTTCCGATTGTGTGAAGGATTTTAGTGATCGGTTAAATTGCGTCAGACTTTAGTCGAGAACTTTCTATCGAATTTGGGCATCGTTGTTAGTGGTTATTTTTTGTGCGTTTGGTATGGTCTCTTTCTACGAAATGGAAGCGGTTATTTCAGCCGCCAAGCCTTTGGCTACATCTCTACACCGCAACCAGTGCTCTACTTACGCCACTGACTTCAAGTGGTGTTACCTCCTATTTACATTATACACACATATATACGTACAAGTATAATGTACTATAAAGAGTATTTCGTTCATTCACTCATTCATACTACACATTTTAATTAAATGAGTACTTTATTTCAATATAGCAAGAATCTTAGCCCTTTAGTTATAGGCGAACGACAAACATATGCATAAACATACTCGTATATCATTGCTGGATTTTATCATGCAATTCGTTGAGTAAAAGTTAGGCGCAAGAAGAAAGGTACATGAATTATAAATATTATAATGTGCAAAATTTTCACATGTACGTTAACTGTAATAAGAGTAACGACGAAAGTTTTGCGTTAACACAATATGAAGTGTGCTCGACTTAGTCAGGTAATCATGAAATAGGTACGTACGTATATTATATTGCATTCCGATTTATCTTTTTTGTTTATGGAGCTGTGAGGAGGAAATTTGTGTTTACGCTATGCATATTATTTAGTATCTACAATTAATCAGATCAGCCAATAAGTTCCCACTGCTGGGACACAGACCTCCTAAGAGGGGTTCAGACCGTAATCCACCACCACATGCGTGGTGACGGATGTCGGCGCACTTTTGATTCTTGGACATGCCGGTTTCCTCGCCGTGTTTTCCTTCAACATTTTGAGCAGTGGTGATGTGGATAATGGTCTAAAAACCCGAATTTTCGATTCAAGTCCGCGATACTCACCACTGAGCCACTATTGCTTCCAATAATTACTTGATATGCATTAAACGGAATTAAAGTTATTTATATAACATTAGGTCTTTTTGTGAACAGTGAAACGTGCACTGTACAACCATGTGAGTTATTGAATCTATCCTCAATCCTTAGTCTTATTACCGACTGACTGCAGGGTTAATGTATTTCGAGGGTATGTATGTAGGTCCATTCATTTGGCATGCGCTACAGCCGAATCAGCTGAACGGATTTTTACAGATTACGGATTAGAACGACATCTCATGTTATATCATATTATGAGGTGTTGTAATCAAGTAAAAAATTGACTATGAATTTTTTTCATTGGCAACATGAATATAAAATTAAAGATCAAGTTAAAAACCATGACCAGAAATGTAAAAACATGCAACAACGTTCTAAACTGAGAAAAATTAAAATAAAAATGCTTTTACTGATAATATTATGTATCCTACACAATTTATTGAAATAATGTTTTCCAAGTCCTTACTGAATATCAACTACATATAATATATATACCATCGGTATTCATTTACTAAGCTAGAGGTTTTTAATATTTCTCTCTCCAAATTTCTTGTCTAAGTATCCGGGTGTGCATTCATTACCTTCTACCTCCTGGCAAAACCACAATTCACTTACAGAGTTAGTTTTCCAAAGACCAAAATGTATCTAACGTAATTTAGGTTTAAAAATTGTCGAATGGTTTTCGTGCTAATTGCATTGCAATCTCGTATTTCTTATTTAATTACATTGATTAAGAAATTAGCCATGCTCTTTTCGTTTACTTCGATTCGGCGGTAATACATTCGTTTTATGTGAATTAGTGGATGTATTTTTTTCTTATTTCAAGTAGTTTTATCTCGAATACCGTTAATCCTTAATCAACCGTATACAGTAATTAAATTTTCTCCGAATTATTCAATATCGCTATCATTTAAATTTGCTTTCAGGTTTCTGTTGGTGATGATTTAAAAAAAAATATCTTTTTATAGTGGCAACAAGATAAGATAAGCGATAAATTTAATATTAACCAATATAATTGTAATTCGTAGGTACATTTATAAACATAAATATATCTATATTGTCATTCAAATTATTGTTTCTGTTTCATGAAGCCGTGATTACTAAATATATAGTGTTATACTAATATCTAGTGTTATACTTTTGCCCTAAATAGAGTTAATTAGTAATGAGAACGGTAACCTCATTAGAGAATATATCAGCAAAAAAAAATACCTAAATAAGTTTTGTATATTTTGTTATATACGTAAAGATATTAGACAAATGAACGCTTATATTCTAGAAATAATTAAAAATGGTTCATTATCCTCATGCCATATTAATTATAATCACATTATAAGAATTATAAATAACAATGAGTGATAGATTAACTCATTTGTTTTTGTCGTTATAAAATGGGTTTACGGGCTCAGTAAAGTAATATATAGGTCACACAATATTATTTATGTATGCCTACGTGCAGAAGCCAACAGTGTATTTGGAAGTTGCATCTATAATGTAAAAACGTGGCCAAAGTTTTATACATAAACTAAAAACCCGCATGCCGACGAAAAGCTCGTACATCCGGTATGATAACAATTGAGTTTAAAATTTATAGATAACAATATTCGTTATTATCATTTTTTATTTGTTATGTCCACTTACCTAGAATCAAACTTGTGGCCGTCATCAAGTGTACCGGTATAATGCATCGTAAGCATATCGCCATTCTTGGATTTGACAGTGCACCCTTCGGGAGTGCTGACTACTTCGACCTTTAATTCGGTTACATCGGATCCCGCTAAAGTGGCCCCCACTAATGCCAGAACCGCAAGCACGCAGCGCAACGCCATGGTAAAGTTACGAAAAGTTTTAAGATGAACCCAAAACACGTCCTCTCTACGCGTTCGCTCCAAATGAACTGGCTGGTTTCGGTTTCCGCCAACTTGGAAGTTGGATAAACTTTGCCAGATCGCCGCTGTACAGTTATCGCTCAATCAACAATGCTGCGTCTCACTTTTTTAAAAGTAAACAGTTAACATAAGAGCGAGATGAACATAGTTTTATCAATTTATAATGTGCGGATGACGCGGCTAGCGTGCACGCTTGCCACGCACGCGAAAGATGACGTGTGCCACTTTGGATGATGAGTGTGACGATGACTTATTTTATTTATTTTAAATCTTATTTTGTTCTGGTAATCCCAAAAAAAATTGTTTTAAAATTGTTGAGATTGAAAGAGAAAATCTACAGGCGCAACGAAATTTATACATACACATTTAAAATTAATTTATTATGCTTTATCAAAAGCTTAGAGGTTTCTGTTGGCAAAAAAAGTTTTCCTTAAAATGTCCTCTCACCTCAATACTTAATAAATGAATGCGAAAGTTTGTAAGGATGTGTGTGCAACCGATTGCAATGAAATTTGGTTCATAGCCAGCTGGACAACAGGAATAACATATAGGTAACTTTTTATCCCGATTTTCCTACGGGATACGGACTTACGCGGGTGAACCCGCAGGGCGCAGCTAGTGTAATAATATAATAGTACTTAAAATTTGAAGAACTCTTAAAATGCTCCACTAGTGACGCACGATTAATATTTCCTCCGCCATCCATATTATTATTTGGTATATATATGTACATGGAATAACTAAATGTATGACATTAATAACTTGAAAAAAATCGCAATAAAGTGATAAGACCGATAGCTTAAACTTTATTGTAACGTTTAAGAATAATAAATAACCATTTGTTGAAATGCTGTTGGATACGAATTAAAGTTGTTTTATTTCATTTGGTAGAACCTATTAGCGTTCAATATCAATCACATGTAGGTGTAATGTCTTCAGATAATCTATACTCATATTATAAAGCTGAGGAGTTTGTTTGAACGCACTAATCTCAGTAACTACTTTTCCGATTTTAATAATTCTTTCAGTGTTTGAGTTCCATTTATTGAGGATGGCTATAGGTTACATGTATATATCACGGGCGAAGCCGGGGCGGACCGCTAGTTATTAATATAGTGACATGGTCATAGGAATTACATTGTATCATTGCTGGTATAATTGGCATGAACGTGCCAAACGAAAATTTTATAGTTATATTTTATTATACATTAATCTTTTATTTAATCGGTGACTTTTTATACCGGTTTTTCTCTTTATTTTATTTCTAAGGACATAACTTATTTCTTTGCTTATTTTTAATGTTGACGAGATGATTAACAAAGCGAAATATTTATTCAATAAGGGTAATATTTTCTCGACTTTAAAAAAGGATTTTCTAAATTCATCCATATTTTTTGTGTTTGTTACCTCATACTTTTTACTGGATGAACAGATTTCAATATTTCTTTTAAATTTAGAAGCTGTTATTTTTTGGTTAAATTTGGTCCTGTTCTGACAATTTGAAGGCGGTTTAGTAATTTTGATATAAATAATTATTTGATCGTGTATCTGATCAAAAAAATTAAAACACTGTAATATACACATAACATACTCGGTGTTCGTCCCTGCTCCGCCCGTTCAGACGAATTTTTTTGCAGGTATAAAATAAAAAAATTATAAATAACCTTTCAGTTGTTCTTATATGGAATCAAAATTAATATCCACAACATGCTGTTATAAAGGGTCTTAAAAATGGTAAAATCAAACAAGGTATTATTATATAATGCCATTTCATCATATATATCTATATACGCCAGTTTGAATCCAGCCCCGTGATTGTGATTTTCTAGTCTTGAAAAAATTCTCATGAGAATTTGGTAAAATTTATCAAATTCTTAATTTAAAAACGATAATTTTACTAGAGAATTGTAGAACATTCTGTGGCTTTTGATCTTCTATATTCATTACTAGGTAATAAATAGCTGTCCGCATGCGGCTTCGCTCACGAGACTACAAAATGTACTTCGTGGAATTTCGAATAAGAGGCAGCGACATTTTTTATGACTTTAGATGCGTTAATCTCATCAACTATTTATTTGCATAAACTATTTGGAATCCTCTATTCCTTTTTTAGGCTGATATTCTTTTGCCTTGGCCGCTATGGTCGCATTGAGGCTTTTATGCTTTATCTCGTATACATGCAATCCTACAAAAAAGGGACAACAATTTGAAGCAAATTGAATTGCTTACAGAAATGCATGCGCATGGAAAATATAGAAGTTATATGTAACAAAAATAAGTTAACCTCTGCTATATTGAATATGTCGTTTGATACCTTTGATGAATTCATATACATGGTTCATTACGGATTGGAGAAAAATGCTTCAAGTTTACACAGAACGCGGAATACGTTAGCGGTAATGTGTAGTTTTAAATACACTAAACCGAATTGATTTTATTCACATATACCATTTGATGTATAATTAAAAACCTGCAAGCAATAATTTCAGTAAAGCTTGTAATTTCTAGCCGTCACTTTTTTACCCGCTCTTGGCAAATGTGATAAAAATAACCTATAATAAAAATGAGCGATTAAAGCTATTTCAAGAGTAATGGAATTTTCCAGATGACGGTAAAAATACTGCAGTAATTAAATCGCTTTTAAGTTTCCAGCGTACTGTCGCGATTAGGGACATGTAAAAATAACTTTGAAAAATATATTAAAGGTCTCTTCTGATTGGTTATTTATGCCCTTAAACTTAATTTACATTTTAGATTGGAGATTTGTATTTTTAATACCAATTAATAAATATATGAACTAGGAAATACAAATAACTTACATCAGCCTACATTATTATTATTTAAGATAGGGTATATTTAAAAGTCTAATTTAGTGAATCACAGAAAATATTCTATATGCATCCCAATTTGTAAAGAAATGATAATCGTTGCGTTCTTTTTTATGTTTTTGCTTTGTCTGATGAAACCCAATCACCATCGCCCATGAAAATTTGCAGAGATAGGGCTGCTGCAAATAACTTAGCCGCATTTAAGGAGTAAGTGATAGTGAAGGGATTCACGGCGAGAACATACGAATGGGACAGAAAGGGGGAGGAAAAGGATACACGCCTCCGGCTTCGCACTCTACAAACGAAATACTTGATACAGCAGCATGCTACTATTTCACGTCGATCTTCTGTGCGGAAGCGTGCTCGACTCCCACACTATTGATAATAAACTATTGATGATAGATAACAAATAAAATGTACGAGAATTTAAGAAAATATAGCACAGATAGTTAATATAAATTAATTTTTAATCATTCACGATATGCCATTCAATTTGCTTTTCTCCAAATTAAGTTTTGTTTCTTGAAAATTCTTGAAAAAGGTCGTTTCATTTTGAATACAAGGTTAATTTCATTAAATGTTAGAAATAATGCCGTGGTTGTGATTAAAAATTAGAATGTGGCCAGTGCGAAAATCATATAACATAAGACCATAGGCATATAGTATATAAGTGTACTAGCTTTTCCACGCGGCTTCCACGTTATAATTGCGCGTTAAAATTCGGAACAGTTATATGGTTGCTATTATATATATAAACCTTCCTATTGAATCACTGTTTATTTAAAAAAAACCCCGTCAAAATCCGTTGCGTAGTTTTAAAGATTTAAGCACACATAGGGACATAGGAACCGAGAAAGCGACTTTGTTTTATACTATGCAGTGATAATCGATAGAGAATAGGAATTTCGTTTCCAAATAACATAAAACATGCATAAATGGTCACTAATACCTCATTTTCTGATAGATAATGCGTTTTATGTAGAGGAATGAAACTTTATTTACTCGTATAAGATAAAATAGTGAAATGAGCAATAATTAATTTTAATTTTGATTAGATATGGCAACTAGGTCTAGTTGACATGTCGATGGTTAACATTAATTTAAGAGTAAATATATTGAATTGTTAAGGAATACATGACTATTGATAGCGATTGCAGGTTATTAGTTTATTATCCGTTGAAGTATGGTCCTTGGAGTCTTGAAAGTCTTTGCGATTCAATCTTTAGAAAACTGTACTTCTGTTGAGCTAGATTTTGATTAGAATGCATCCTGAAATGAGAAAATGTTCTTAGAATTTCGTTTCGATTCAACTAATTTATTTAATTGGTTGCGTATTTTAATATAAATACTATTTGAACTCACCTCATATTTTGTTGTAGCTACCTACTGTTTATTTTAATCAACTCCCCGATTGTTCCAGTTACGCTTATTAAATTGCAATGGTTTGTAATTTTATGTTAAAATAAAAAACTTTTCTTTACTTATTTATTAGCAGATTGCTTGACAAATCTTTTCTAAAATTTTCATTTTGCGTTTTGTCAGAAAAAGTTTAATAGTTTTTGTTGAATTAATAAGTATTGACCAAATCACATCTCTCGATATGAACGAATCAAATATATTTAGATAAAAGAAATAATAGAAGTGTGTTGTGAATTTTAAATAATTATAAGTTATCGAAATAATAGCAAATCAAGAACAGCGTGCAGATTATATTTTAAAAGAAAAATTTCTGTCTTCGGTAGTTTTATGTTATCTGTGCTTTAGGTGCTTACCTTACTACATCTGCATGAATCTTTTACTGCAACACAATCTTCTTAGGAAATCTGTTTTACAAATCCTTTGAGGGATTTTTGCAATAAACAGCTGTGAATAGTTCAAAGAATTAGCCTCCAGTACACACAAGTTTTCTCAGGATAATACCGGTTATAGTTAGGTACATTTTCATTTTTCTGTAATGCTTTCTCCGTTTTAAGTACGTAAATTTTCTGCCACTGCTCTAAGGTATTTTAATATTTCCTTAGCTTTAGGTGTTGGTAACGCCAATATTATTACAACAGTGAATTACGATTAAAATAAGTATTTATTATTTTTTCAACTATTTAATAAGCAATAAATTAAACCGTCGAAATAACATAATTAACCACTTTTGGGCAGTTTTTCTTTTATAAATTTATATGGGACTAGTATCGAGATATTCAATAGAAAATAATAATTAAAATCATACAATCGTACATAAACAAAACGACTAGAGAATCTTTTTCGTTTATAGTTGTTTAATAAAACATTGACTATTAAAAGGCTTTCCTTTAATTAATTACTGCATATGGCTTATGTCCAAAAATCACTTTAACGTATAAATAGTATAGAATACTTTCAACACCTTATTAAAAATATAAAAAATAGGTATATTTTTCTTTATTTATATCGATGTTTTGTCTTTAAATCGTTATATTCGAATAAATGTGGGTTAGTTTACATGATTTGTTATTATGTATCCTAGAACTCGTAGAAAGCGATTAGAATTCCAATGTTAGATAGATATATTCACTTTCTACTCGCCATTTTATAGTTACCTACTACCTACATGATGCTTAAAAAGTATTTGTGTTAATGGATATCCAAATTAAGTGGCCCCAATTCTATATTAATAGATGGGGTTACAAATCGTTACCTTCACTTTATTCATCATAACTAATATGGTTGAAAACAATTTTTTTTATAATAATTTTATCGTATCCTACTAATATTACAAATGCGAAAGTGTGTAAGGATGTGTGTGTGTTTGTTGCTCTTGCACGCAAAAACTACTACATCGATTGCAATGAAATTTGGTGCGTAGATAGCTGAACAACTGGAATAACATATAGGCAATTTTTATCCCGATATTCCTAAGGGATACGGACTTAAGCGGGTGAAATCGCGGGGCGCAGCTAATTAATAATAATATCTTGATCATGGTCAGTTTCGTATTGGGGTTTAATGTCAGAGCAGGCAGCTGAGGTGCTACCGTGATGGTAGGCGATCACCACCGCCCATTAACATTGGCAGAGGTAGTGCCTCTGTGGATGCGCTGATCCTACTGTATGATATCCCCGGTGCGAGTTGGCCCAATTCGTGCCGAAGCGTGCTCGACTCCCGCATACGAAATAAAACAAGGTAGAAACATTCTTGTTTAGGAAATTACAAAGTTGTAATCATGACCTCATAAAAGGTTTGGTTCGATTTCACGTACGGTCACACACATAGAATAAATAACACCTAAGTATGTATAACCGCGTCAATTTATAATCTTAACCATTCTACCATTGTGTTTACTTTGGCCAAGTGGACAAATAATTAATTTCAAACTCGTGTATCGATTTTAAAAAAGCGTTGAAGCTTTTCGTTATCCGACAAACGTTGCTAGAAGCGGTAAATATAAATATCAGAAAATTAAAAAATAGAAAAAATACCATTATGTGTTATGTTATCTGTGGCGTTTATGTTCATTGGCGGTAGAAATTGTTTATTATCAGGTGACCCAGCAGCTAGGTTGCCCGGTATCTTCATAAAGAAAGAAATACATTATATTCTTATTGTGGTAGTCGAGCATGCTTCGGCACGAATTGGGCCAGCTCGCACCGGGAAAGTACCACACCCCCACAGAAGACCGGCGTGAAATAGCATACTGCTGTGTTTCGTTCGGTGAGTGGGGAGTCGGAGGCCCATATCATTTTCTTTACCCTTCACATTCCTTTCCTTTATTCCTCTCGTCAATCCTTTCTTAATCCCTTTCCAATTTGAAGTGGGTAATCCATTTGTAGAGGCGTATGGTCTGCAAATGATCTTACGCCTCTCCAAATGTTCATGGGCGGTGGTAGCGCTTACCATCAGGCGACCCACCAGCACCATTGCCGACGGTGATTTAAAAAAATATATACATTGTGTAAAGCTAATGTAGAAGGATGTAGTATATTAATAATAACATAATATGATAATACATAACACATAAGTATCAATGACGCATAGTTTACATTTCAGAAACACGTAATCATAATAAATCCATCAAGTCTAAAATACAGAATGAAATACGAATAACAAGTTATTATTTACAGAACATAATTTTATTCACCCGGAGACGTGGGAAATGGGAAATAACTACAATGTACAACAGCATGCGGTTTTCAATGTCTCTTGTTTACTTGTTGTTTTTCCCGCCTGCCTTCTGCGGACAGAGTCGTGAGAATATAAAATCCTTTAAAACAAACTTGTACCCAAAGACTAATATTTGAATAATAGAGTAGTGTTCGCGGCATCCTCGCAGCCTGTGCCCCACAGACGGCTGGCGAGGTCCTAACATTATGTCTCAACTTTATGTTTAGAGCGCCACAGAGGGGACGTCTTGCTCTTTTTACATTTCATCGCTGTATTAACCGCATAGAAAACGTTTATGTATAGACTATATGAACATTTTTTCTATTGTGTTCCAATGTTTGTTACTAATAAGTTAATAATAATAATATAAAGCTGAAGAGTTAATTGTTTGTTTGAACTTGGCTACGTGTTACGTGTACCACGGACGAAGCCGGGGCAGACCGCTAGTTTACACTAATATTATAAAGAGGAAAAATTTGTAATTTTTGTTTGTCTGTTTATTTGTATTGGCTAAACTCAAAAACTACTGGATTGATTACAAAAATTCTTTCACCATTTGAAAGCTGCAACTTCGCTGAGTGACATAGGCTATATATACCACGGGCGAAGCCGGGGCGAATTGCTAGTAATAAATAAATTAGTTTTGGGATTACTTTTTTTAATTCCTTATAAGTATAATTTTCAATACATTCATTCATTTTTTTAATTTAGGTATAATTAACAATTACTAATTAATGAAATATGTATTTTTAGAATATTCCCAAATAATACGCAACCTTTTAATAGACGGCATACTAAATATTTTCTATATAATAAAGCATATCGAAGCGTGCAAATTTCTCTTGAAAAATTTATCGTGTCTTCTTACCGCATCTTCTTGTATATTTCTCCTGAAACTTCATAAGAATTACTAGGTATTTTAAATTCAGTGTAAATCTAACAGTACCTATTTTCTTTGAAAAGCTTTTTGTGACGAAGAAATAAGAACTGTAGGCCGCAGGCAAAATACAAAAGAGGTACGCGTTACATTCAGTTTTATGCTTATTTCAAACTGCATGCGACAACTTATTAAAATATATATATTTATTTGTAAACCACATATACTTATAAGGAATACTTATAAGGAAATTATACTTATAAGGAATTAAAAAAAAGTAATCCCAAAACTAATTTATTTATGAAATACACAATTTAATGTTTACCACCGATTCGAAAAGCAGTTTTTAATATAGTTACTATTCACTATAAACACATATGTATTGAAGTTTTCAGTATCAATTGGCGATTTCTGACGCATTACGCATGTATTGAGAAATAAATTTATTTATTGACCTTAAGTTTAGTCTGGAGTCCAGGTAGTAAAACATAATTAAAAAAAAGGTACCGTGTATTTTATTACTTTACATGAGAGTATAAACGTAATCAACGCGATAGTATTTTTAGGCTTATAATTGTATACAATAATAAAAAATCATTTTAATGAATTTACACCTCAGAATATATATGCTAGCATGGTGAAATAAAGAAACACAAAAGTAAAAGCAATTGTTTTTAGTTTAACAGTCCTGTTAGTATATTAATTACGTCCGTGAAAAGCTCTACTTAATATAAGGTGTTCCATGATTATTTGCAGGGCCGTAACATGGACGAATTATGGGCCGTTAATATAGACGCTCTGGATGGAAATTATAATTATTATCCATGGCAGGTCATCCCGTTAGTAATTATAGATTCCCTGAATAGGGGCCGTATGCAAGTTTATTTAGGTGCAGTTTGCATTCAATTTTAGAACCCATTTATTTTAAGAAGTGGGAGATGGAAGCACATCAAACTGCGTTAAAAATAGTACATGGACGAGCATTTTATAATGACAAAAATCAGGATTATTTAAAGTGTATCTACTCTAGTCTGTAAAGTTAAAATTGCGTTATAAAATAAATGCGAAGTGTCATCAATTGCCTATGTATAGATACGTTTATTACGATATGTACAAATTTAATATAATTCCATCGATATACTGCACACCGTAGGTGTAGTAAAAAAGCTATCTGATTGGCAAATTTCAGTAGATCTCGTGTAGGCAGTAAAGGTGCGATTCGTGGGGCGCTTCCTTCGTTACACTTCTTACGGTAAAGGTTTTGTAGATGCGGGGGCAAAGTGATTGAAGTTTGTCCGTGAGACCCAACGCGGGATGCTGGAAGCTACGATTTACAAACTCCAGCGTTTTTGCTATCAAGCTAATTATTTTCAATGCTCGTCGGGGCGTTCACAGTTTACTAATTTCATATGGCCGTGGGGCTTCATTAAGTATAACATATGTTGTTATTGCATTTTTGACCGTCTCAATCATCTATTTGCAAAGTTACTTAGAAAATCCCTTTTATTACCGACGGTTATTTTAATAGATTCGTATATTTTTAAATACGTTATCTTTTTAATGATTACTAAGAATCTACGTGTATAAATCAATTAAACAAAAACATTTTACTTACGGTATAGGTACTGATGTAACGAAAGTCGTATTTAGAACATTATTTTCATTACAGTAATCAACTACCATCATTAATAGTTATCTATGGTATAATATATTTTTTACAAGATAGACCATCGAACAAGAACGTCCTGCGCTCTAAGACTTGTTTTTTACTTGTCAGTGTAGACAACAACATGATAAATACTAATTAATTGCAATTTGTAACGCTAATAGCATAATTAAAATCTTTCATCCCCAATATTTTAAAAATGTAAACCCTGAATTTGGTATCATACAAAATGCAGCATTGCATGGAATATATTATTTGAAGCATCAAGTTTTAAAACCACAAAAAATAAGCTAGAGGGAAGTACTTCATATATAATGAAAATAAATTGTCTGATTAATATACAATCATAATACAGCATGAGATACTTCCGCTTTGAAAGTTGCCGTATAAGTTGTAAATACATTAAGTATAATATTATTAGTCGGTATTATTTATGTTATATTGAATATTTTGTTTATTTGTTTTTTCTCAGGTTATGAAAAGTTAAATATAGGAGGGATTTATAATGAAGAGAGAATAGTCTAATAAAGCTGAAGATAGGAAATTTTACTGCAAGAAAACATTCCATAAATGACTAAAATGTAAAAATTCGCTTTGCTTTTATTGCATCGATCGTTAAGGCTAACTTAAACAACGAAGTTGAAATGTTTTGATACAGTATAAGTGTTATAACTAGCATTTGCCCGCGGTTTCGCTCGCGTTAAATTTCAAGTAAAACCCTTTCCCCCTCCTTTTTCTCTATTATTTTACATTAAACTTTCCTCTTTAAACACTCTTTTTTTAAATAAACCCATACAGACCTACAGACACAGATGGCGGAAAGCGGCTTATTTACTTAGTCTGGCCATAAATACTGTTACACTTAATTATAAAAAAATATTACATTTGAATTTCGAATCTGTCA